>NW_026705918.1:0-57500 GCF_029867415.1 Vicia villosa
GTGGTGATATGGTGCTTCTGGATGAATGCAGTATAAGTGACTATCGAGTCATTAAAACCAATAGTATCAGTATCCATCTCATTGGGATCGAAGGTTTCGCCAGTCGGTCGAAGTCCTGTAATCGCAGCCACATCGAAAAGAGTGGGGGTAACCATTCCACATGGGAGATGGAAAGTGTTGTGAGAAGCATCCCAAAAGTGAACCGCTGCTACTAGCATGGGTTGGTTATATTCTAAGCCTGTTTTTGACTGTTGAATCAAATCGTATATTCCTAACGATTTCCAGAAGGATTCTTTCTGTTTCTCTACTTTTTCTAGCCAGGCATAGTACAAATCAGGATCTTTGGCTAAGGGAATTGACCTAAACACTTTTACAACGTTGGTCATATAGTTTAACCTAATTTTCGTCAAAGCCAAAGGGGTTACAGTTGAAGTTTCTTCAATGTTAGCAGATTTTCCTGAGGGAGAACAGCCATCTTCATCTATCTTAGTTTTGCTGACTAATGGTCTATTCTTGTAATAAGCAGGGAAGAATCTATTCAGAGATGAAATATTTTCACCTGGTAACGGACCCATAAAAGCAAGAGATTTTCCAGAAAGTTCAAAGGGAATGATTACCTGGGAAGCGTAAATAGCGCGTACTTCTTCGGTGTTAGGGTTTGGAATGTGCTCTTGTTCCCCAGACCGTGTTGTTGACTGGAGCTTCAGAACAGGTTGAAGAACATTTGAAGATGAAGCCATAGAGAGATTTTGATTAAGAAAGCAAGATTTTGAAAAGATTGGGGATGTTGGTTTTTCCGTTGAAGAAGATGAAGAAATAGGAATGAAAGGTTGTATAGAAGTGCAAGACCAAGTATTTAAAGGTTTAACGGAAACCCTTTTTAAATCTTTTGGGTAAAACCCAAAGAACACGTGGCGGCTGGTGATTTAATCCGACGGTGGTTGAATAAATTGGCTTCACTCCTAGTATGTAGGAGTAATGATCAAGAAGTAAGGTCAAAAACGTGGGAATGTAAGTTATGAGAAGACATCTTTGAAAATGACAAGACGTTTCGGGAACAGGGTCATCAATGATTATGACGTTAGTCAGCAGTCTTGGAACTCTCAAAGATCAATAAGAAACGAAATCTTATGATGACAAGAAACGCCTATTTCTGTTGATTTTCGAAACAGGCATTTATTGGGGGCAATTTGTTAGCTGAAGATTTCGTCTTGTAATATTTGTCCTTCGAAGAAGTGGAAAATCGAAGGAAAGATGGTTACTGATGGCCATCCCTAAAAAATAAAAGATGGCTACTGATGGCCATGCTTCGAGAATAAAGATTTCTAAGTTCGTTATGAAGATAATGAATACTGAAAGCTAGCGAAAGTATGTGTCTTCGGGGACTTAGACAAAATTTATAAAATATATTCAAGTATTACTACTTAGCGTGTTTTCGTAGTGTTTTTTACACTGCCACGCGTCGAAGACAGACTCAGGCGGGAAGATTTGAAATTCGAAGACGGTTTCGTAACTGTCCAAGAAACAGATGGCATCGCTGGAAGTTCTTATGAGAGACGTGGCAGCAGATTAGTGTAGGACCGTTAAGGTCGAAACTAGTATAAATAGGAGTCTTAATGTTAGGATTCTGTGTGTTCATCTTGTACAAATCACTCACATATTTACTCAAGTATCAAGCGTTAAGAGAAAGAGTTCGCTGAGAAAATGTACGTATGACACCACCACTTTAATACATGTGTATTATCTTTCGTTTTCGAATATCTTTCAGAATTACTGCATTCCATTTACTTCTTGCCATTTACATTTCTGTATCTTTACTTTAATGTCATTTACTTTTGAGTTACTTTCATGTCATTTATTTTCAAAGTCTTTAACATTTCTGCATTCTAAGATTCTTTACGTTTTAACAGTCCTTTTAGTTTCATATGTTATGTTACTTATCTTTTCATTAAAATCATACTTACATATAACAAAGTGATTATCAAGATTACTTGTTCTTTAATCGAACAACGCTTATTGAAGAAGACGAATCATGAATATGGTTCAAATGAACATTGATAACAATCTTTTTGACTATGTGTCCTAGGATCAATCTAGTCGATCCTGCGAGTAACCAAATCATATTTATTATAGTTTGGAAGACTAGCGGTTGTTTACCGGAAATCACCGTAAACACACTGATATGTTGTATAATTGTATGGATATTTTTCTTCATTTCATAACTTCTACTAATTGTATGGATAATTTTGTTCTAACTTCTAAGGCTGACACTGATATGTTGTGTAATATTAACTCTTGTCTTCGCAAAATAGTAGTTTTCTAAAATTAAATTTGAATAGAAGCTTAAACCATCATTAGTCCATCATCTAAAGATTCAAATAGTAAATATATTAATCTAGAATGAGAAGATGGTAATGTAAAAAAGAACACTCTTAAAGGAGTGTTCTTAAAGCATTATTTTAACGTAGTATCTAAATGAAAAGCTAGTAATGTCAACTGTTGAAGATATAATATTTAATGAAGATTTTAGATGAAAGGAGTGTTGTTTAATTGTCAATCATAATTAGTATGAAGCTATAGTTATAGAGTCATAAGAGAGAGGCCAAACTAAGAATTTACATAAGTGTTACGAATTTGAGAATTCCGACAAGTCACGAATTAGAAAAGAAATTATGTCTTATAATTATGGCAAGGTGGGGTACATAAAAATAAATTACATGTTCCTCAAAAGGTATTATTATGAGGAAAGATAGGAAGACAATGCGAATAAAAATGATAGAGGTATAGATGTATATCTTGTTTCTAGTGATAATTCCTTAAACCTTATATGTCAAGGTTAAACTTGGAAAGGATGAACCTTATATGTCAAGGTTAAACCTTATATGTCAAGGATGAAATTGTTAATATGAAAGTTGTTTGGGTTGAAATTCAAGTTAGATGTGAATTTCTATTGAAGAATGTGAGACATGTTTTTAATATTTGTCTCGACTTAATTTTGGTCATAATATTGAATATTGAGGGCAATCGCGTCTTTAGTTATGGTGACATATGTAAGATCACCAAAATATCTCTAGTTTTATGTAAGGAAATGCATTTGAAAAAGCAAATAGTAATTTTTGA
Source organism: Vicia villosa (assembly GCF_029867415.1). Taxonomy (NCBI): domain Eukaryota; kingdom Viridiplantae; phylum Streptophyta; class Magnoliopsida; order Fabales; family Fabaceae; genus Vicia; species Vicia villosa. Next base: position 3,121 of record NW_026705918.1, read on the forward strand.
AATACATTTCTTGGCAAATTGAGTGAGAAAGGAGTTAGAATTCTTGTAAAGAAATTTTTTTCATCATGCTAAATTGTTGTTTTCTCATGAGATATAATTGCTCCACCTTGATTTCTCCATTTGTATGACTCGACTATGATTTGTGGTCGTTTTCACGGCGTTGTGTTGACATGCGTAGTTGCTGCCCCGGTTTCTAAGTAGGTGTTAAACTTTGATTTACCTTGCGGTACTATGTATCTAGATTTGCTATAACATCTGGGTGATGATTATTTTTCAGGGGATATTAAAGATTTTTTAAAAGAATATCACTAGAGACATTAGATTAGCTTACGGTGTGTGGTTCCAGAAGTTTCTGAATTTCTCTAAAGGTAATTAGTTATTCTTTTGCTATAGTTTCTGAATCTCTCTCGTCAAAGTAATTAGTTGTGATTTGAATGAACATGCTATGATGGATCGTTTGCACTTTAATTAGTTGCTTATTTCATATTGGCATGTAGATAGAGTTTTAATTATAGTAATCATTCCCGAATAGTTATGCATAACGTCCGATCCCAAAAGTACTTGGGGGATAGTGATGCATAGCGGCCGATCCCAAAATTTAAATTTTCCAAAATGACCATGAATACCTTAAAAAGTAGAAGGGGACTGAATACTAATAGTTTATTTTTAGATTATATTAAGTAATACTCATTATTTCGACATGTGGAATATTCTTGATGTCAATTTCGTTAATCGTTAAGTGATGAACTTACTAACTTTGTGAATTGAAATCGCTATAGGGGTTACTTGTGAAGAGTGAAAGTTTGATCGTTTTTGTTTAGCTTAATTAAGACATGGATAAGACATGGATGAATTCAAACCGATTGTCGAAAGAGTACGAGAAAGGGGTATGGGAATTCGTTAAGTTTGCGGTTGCACACTCCGAAGACCCGATTCGAATGACGTGTCCTTGCTTGGGTTGCTGCTATGGGGATAAGGTTGACGGGAAACAGTTGGCATCGCATTTACTACGGTTTGGAATTGATAGAAGTTATACATGTTGGACAATGCATGGTGAGAAAAGTAACGGGAATGTTGAGTCTAGGTGTAATACGAAGTATGCTTCAAACGACGATTGCACAGACACATACGATTACGATCGAGTCGAAGAGATTGCAGAAGCGCTTGAAGAAGATCTTGAGGATTGTCCCAAAAAGTTCGAGAGGTTGGTAAGCGATGCAGAGAAACCGTTGTATGATGGTTGTACAAAATTCACAAGATTGTCTGCGGTGTTAAAGTTGTACAACTTAAAGGCGGACAACGGATGGTCGGATAAAAGTTTCACAGAGTTATTAGCCCTTATGAAAGATATGCTACCAGAGGATAATGTTCTTCCCAATCGAACGTATGAGGCCAAAAAGATGTTGTCCTCTATTGGCATGAGCTATGATAAGATACATGCATGTCCAAACGATTGCGTTTTGTTTCGAAACGAGTATGCAGCGTTGAATGAGTGTCCTAAATGTGGTGCCCCTCGATATAAGAAAAAGTTGTCTCCTGCTAAAGTCTTATGGTATTTTCCTATAATTCCGAGATTTAGACGCATGTATCATAGTGAGACCGATTCAAGACACTTGACTTGGCATGCAGATGAAAGAATTATTAATGGAAAGTTGCGACATCCGGCAGACTCACCACAATGGATGAAAGTTGATACTGATTATCCTGAATTTGGAAAAGAAGCAAGAAACCTTCGGTTGTCATTGTCTACTGATGGAATGAACCCGCATGGTATTCAAAGTATCTCGCATAGCACATGGCCTGTGATTCTTATGATTTATAACCTACCTCCGTGGCTATGTATGAAGCATAAGTACATGATGTTATCTATGCTAATTTCTGGGCCTAAACAACCAGGGAATGACATAGACGTATACTTGGCACCCTTAATCGAAGATTTAAAGTTTTTGTGGGAGAACGGTGTGGAGGTTTACGATGGGTATAGGAAAGAAAGTTTCAACTTGAGGGCGATGTTGTTTGGAACAATTAATGATTTTCCAGCATATGGAAATCTATCCGGGTACTGCAATAAAGGTCAAAAGGCGTGTCCTGTTTGTGAAGATGAAACCGATACGACACGATTGGATCTTTGTCAGAAGAATGTCTTTCTCGGCCATCGTAGATTCTTAAATTCTAATCATCACTACCGTGGGTGGAGAAAAGCATTCAATGGAAAGGCCGAACATCGTACAGCCCCGCCTTTTTTGTCAGGTGATCAAATTTTTGAAAAGGTGAAAGATATGAGCACTCAGTTTGGCAAGCCTTTTGCACATTCACTTGTCAAGGGTGGGTGGAAGAAGAAGTCAATTTTTTTTGAACTTCCATATTGGAAGTCGTTGTATGTAAGACATTTCCTGGATGTTATGCATATTGAAAAAAATGCATTTGACAGCGTCATAGGTACGTTACTCAATATACAAGGAAAGTCTAAGGATGGCCTTAACATAAGGAAGGACATGGTAAACATGGGAATGAGAACTGAATTGGGACCCGTGACAAAAGGAAGACGAACATATCTGCCACCTGCTGTTTACACTCTATCTAGAAAGGAGAAGAAAACATTGTGTAAGTTCCTCAGTGAAGTTAAAGTTCCAGAAGGCTACTCTTCAGATATTAGAAGACTTGTGTCCATGAAAGACCTCAAGTTAAAGAGTTTGAAGACGCATGATTGCCATGTTATAATGGAACATTTTTTACCGATAGGTATACGTTCTATTCTGCCAGAAAAAGTAAGAAGCGCAATAACTAAGCTGTGTTTCTTCTTCAGGTCAATTTGCAGTAAGGTGGTCGATCCCGCGATCTTACCAACATTGCAAAAAGAGATAGTTATTACTTTATGTGATCTTGAAATGTATTTTCCTCCCTCGTTTTTTGACATACTGGTTCATCTAGTCGTTCATCTTGTGAAAGAGACACAATTGTGCGGACCAGCTTATATGAGATGGATGTACCCTGCTGAACGTTATATGAAAATATTATAAGGGTACGTGAAAAACAGAAGTCGACCGGAGGGTTGTATTGCCGAACGATACGTTGTTGAAGAAGCGGTTGAGTTTTGTACTGAATATCTGTCAAATGTTCAATCAATTGGACTCCCCAAATCTCATATTGTCGGAAAAAAAGAAGGAAAAAGGCTAATTGGAAATAAAGTTGTGACAATATCAATGGTCGAACGGGATCAAGCGCACTTGTATGTTCTGCACAATGAGATTGAGGTTGAGCCGTATGTTGAAATGCACAAGGTTGTTCTCCGAGATTTAAATCCAAATAGAAATGAGAACTAGATAGTACGAGAGCACAATCGAAGTTTCATACCGTGGTTTAGGGATCATATTTATTCAAAGTATCGTTCAGATCCTGCTTCAGTAACAGAAAGGTTGAGATGTTTAGCCTATGGTCCAAGTGTAATTGTGCTTTCTTATAGCGCATACGCAGTTAATGGATACATTTTTTATACCAAAGAACAGGATGATAAAAGTACTATGCAAAATAGTGGTGTTACCTTGGTAGCTGAAGCAATGCACATATCAAGTGCGAATGACTTAAATCCAAAATTTGCAAATTTGTCATATTTTGGGGTTATCGAGCGTATTTTGGTGTTTGATTACGCGAAGTTTCAGATTCCTGTATTTGGTTGCAAGAGGGTTGAAAATAATAGTGGCATACGAATGGATAAGTCAGGATTTTTGCAAGTGGATCTCAATAGGGTAGGGTACAAAGATGAGCCTTTCATTCTAGCCTCTCAAGCTAAACAAGTTTTCTATGTCAATGATCCGACAAGTACGAAATGGTCTATGGTGCTTTTATCTAACAAAATAGTTGATGAAAACATTGAAGATCAAGGTGATATTGGTGTTGGCAATGAATCTTGTACAAGAAACGATCAAAATGATAATGAATCTTGTACTAGAAATGATCATAATGAGGGTATTTGGATCAATCCAACCGTCCGCGTTGTTAAGGGACGCGTGTAGCAACCTGCCTAAAAATAAAGACTTAGAGTCTTTATATGAACATGATTAGAGTTTGGAAGAGGGGGACTCGCCTTGTTGCCAAGTGCCTACGTACCTCCTTAGGGAGGATCAGAGTCTACGTAGTTCGGGGAAGGGTTGTACGCCCTTAGAGTTAGAGTTTAAATGGTTTGAAGGCTTTTTGACTGGCCTGTCGTAGTTTGAAATTGTGATTTGGAAGGCATTCTGAATTTCCTAGGATAAAAACCCGTAGTTTGATATCGAAGTTTTGAAAGGCTTGAAAAGTGTTTTGAGGTTTGGGCGTACAACCCTGATTAAATTTTGCACTATTAACCGCAACGATCAATAGATTCAATCGCCATAGTTAAAAGATTTGGAGTTGTACCGTTACCAATTTTAATCAATGGATTTGATTATTACTAATAGCGAATTAGGATATTTTTAATAATTTTTAATAATTAATGTGCATCGTTACCCCTCGTAATCGATTGATTCGATTAAAAAGAATAACGAATTTGAAGTTAAAATAAGAGAAAAAAGTTAATCATCACAACCAATGAGATGGTTGCAACCATTTAACCAAATATGATTTAATTGTATTTTAATTAAATAGCATTTTAATTAAAATTATTGTTGCCCATAACGATTAATCGATTTAATCGGAACGAACAACAAATTGACATTTTTAATATTATTATCATGTACTAATTTATTTATAAAAATAAATATTATTACATAAATAAATATATTAAAAAGGATTAATTAAAATAAATAATTAATTAAAAATATTGTAGTTTATTAGGATTGGGATTTGATGTGGTTGTTAGTATGGTGCATGGTATAGGGTATTAAATCTGGGGCGCTAGATCTGGCTTAGGGGAGGATTGAGAGTCAGATTGAGAGGGTGCATGGTGAAGTATAGGGTCAAGGGTGCACTGGATCACGTTTAGAAAATCAGAAAAAAAATATGAAAGGGCCAGGGATCGAACCCTGGGCCCCTAAGACAAACACACGCGCCCCCACCATTCCAACTATGCAAGCTATTCGTTCAGCTAATGCAAGCAATATATAATATATAATATTAACAGACCCATATGGAAACAGGCGCGAAAATTCAAATGAACCGGTCACGTTCTGACACCTCATCATCTTCCCCAATGATCCTGCAAACAAACTACACATATTTGCTACGATTTTGCTACGAATAAGTTCATAGCGATTTAACCTGAATAATAGCGATTAGCCCGTGCTTGACCAAAAATATTTCGCACCTATGCAGAAAGTTCCGTCCAGCCTATACGAATTCAACTACACACTTATCTTGATCTAATTTTACTTCTACAAGAAATCCCTAATTTGAATTTAAGAACCCTAAATCGGCCTCCAATGGCCGAATGCGTTTTATACCCTAAAACTCAAACCTAACCGCCCAGAAACATTCAGAGCTTCATGCTCGATCAGAATATGTAATCAATTGGTAATAATATCGCATGAATTATGCTAATCGACCATGGTTTTAAAGTTACATACCTCGGTTAATTGGAGGGTTATCTGGGGGTGTTGTTGCAGAGAAGCGATCCAGACACGTTCTAAATCACCTGAGGGAGCTTTTGGAACCTTTGAATCTCTTTGAAACCTTCTCAATCTCTCAAACCGATTTTGAGTTTTTCTTGCAAATTTTGACTCTTGAGTTCTTGCCTCTAATCCGAATCCTCAACCCCTGTTCGTGTGTACCTTCTCCTCTACTTTTAGGGAGTGCATTAGGTTTAAAAAATAACCCAAAACTCCCCTAAATCCAATCTTGCCATGATTGAGAAATTTGATTTTGTTCTTGATTCATAAGTTTCCTATTTTGGCCAAAATTGCATCCATCTCTTTCCAATTAATTTGCCACAAAAATATATTATATTTTAGCATTAATGTTGATTGGAAATCACCAAAATATATTTTCTACCAAAATATTTGATTTCCCACTTATTTAAATCATTAAAAATCAATTTTAAATGAAATAAAATTGTGTAAAAATCCAATAAAGTGATATAATTCGTGGCATATGTTTTGGATAACTTGTGAGCCAAATTTAAGTCATAAAAGTATGGGCCTATTTGCAACAAATCCAATTTGAACCTTCTTATTTCACATTTTATCTCCAAAAATCAACCAACTTTGATCAAGCATATCTCACTCAATTTTTAAGCTATGAGGGAGTTCTAATACTTTTTGGAAACCTCAAAGTGTCCTCTACAAGCCACTTTGGAACATATTTTTCATTCGGAGCTTTTATCTTGATCATATCTTCTTTGACAAAAAACTGCTTTTGAAGGATGCCTGAAAATGACCTGTAATCATTTGCATCATACCTCTCAAGTGAAGCATTTCTAGCCCTGGCTTGTGAGAGACAAAGTTGTAGGGAATCCAATTTCCTTCAAAATAGACTTTGAGTGGGGAATTTTTGATGTTCCATGTGAAAGTTATGCCCAATCAAAGTTGGGTTGACTTTCTCCTAAGAAACCCTAATTTGAACCTTTTTGTATTTGTTCATCTCTGAGTTTCTATTAATGGAATCATGATCATTCTTTGATCAAATGATGGTTATGCACCTCTATACTTGATGTTTGACCAATGATCATAGGTTTGAATCATGCTTTGATTGTAGTTGGCCTTTAGGATTGGATCAGTTGACTGTGGATCTTGGGATTGTTTGAGCAAAGCTTTGGAATTGAATCTTGAACTTTGAATCATTGTAAATGGAATATGGAAGGAAAATTTTGGGGTATGTGTCATACCCAAAAATTTGCCCATACTATTTCTCCTATTCAAGTCCAAAATCATCAAAGGAAGAAGTTACTAAATTAGGGTTTTAAGGAGAAAGTCAACTGAACTTTGGCCGGCCATAACTTTCACATGGAGCATCAAAAATTTCCCATCCAAAGCTCAATTTGAAGGAAATTGAATTCTCTACAACTTTGGCCCTCACATGCCAAGTCCAAAATTGCTTCATTTGGAAGATATAAGCCAAAACATTACAGGTCCTCCTAAAGGATCGCAAAAAAGACGTTTTTTCTCAAAGGATGGTAAATGAACATGGTGAGTTCAATGAAGGTGAAACCAAAAGCATCTTTTAGAAGACTCTTTGAGATTTCTAAAAAGTACAAAAACACCTTCATACGATAAAAATTGGATGATTTATGATCAATGCAAGTTGGGCAAAATTTGAGAAATGCACAAAGCTTTAATTGACCACTTTCATATTTTTGAGTAATGGGCCATAATTTTTTGATCACCCACGAAATTACAAGTCTATTAAAGGCCCAAAGGCTATTTGATATTTATTTTATGGTTTTATTATATTTATTTTTGAATTTATTTACTTAAATTCAATATAAATCAAATTAAATCAAAAAATAAATCAAATCAAATTATTAAAAACCTTCCATTCATATCATTATGTCCAAATTCACTCCATGAAGCCATATTACACGTAAAAAAAGTGTGGAAAATAGATTGGAGATGGAAATAGAAAGCTTTCATATTTTTTTTAAAATCAAAATCTTTTTCATTGAATCCAATTCTTATTTTCCAAACTTGTAAACCCTAATACTCTCTCCTATATATTCACACTTCATGCAGCCTCCAAGTCTCACGAAACCCTAGCCTCAAAATCACTCTCCAAACTTACAAAAATATCAAAAAAAGTGGATTTCGAGTTCCTTCGTTCTAGCCTCTTTTAACACCAAAAAATCATCATAACCTCTTCATCAGGTAATATTGGTCGTTAATGGATCATTAACAAGGTCCCATAACGTATGGAACAGTGGTCTCATATTCATATTATATCATGCACTTGTTATTTTAATTTATCATGTTTTCATGTGTATAAATTAAATCTAATGCTTTCTATGAGTTTATGATGATGTTTAGAGAAGCTTAGAATGGTTGAACTGGAGCTTAGATGTACAAACCGAATCCCACCATGCTTAGGGCAAAACGAAAGCACCTTTTCGTTTTCGTGCTTCCCGTTGTTTTTTGACCAAAACGACCACGCCATTGAACTCGTAGCGTCCTGTTTCATGGATCTGGGCGCCCCTTAATTTTGTCTAGACTGTATTATGTTGTTTTTAAAGTTTCAGGAAATTCAAAGAAAATTCCGCAGGTAATTTTGCGGCTGAATCCGCAGCAAAATCAACAAGTGCCAATGAGGAAGAAGATGAATAGTGTTGTGGACCTTTTGACCACACATGGCGCAGCTTCGTTGGCCAGTCAGCCAAGATCCTTTCTCTCTCCGCTTTGATTGGCTATGCGTGGGGAGCTGGGACCCAACGTTTGACTTTTCTCCATTAAATTCGTTTTTTTATATTTAATTTTTCTTAACTGTTTGTTAGACAACAAAAGCGCATGGCACAAGTGGCAAAGGGATTGTGATGTTAACCAACGAGGGGTGGGTTCGATCCCTGAAACCCACGTTCATTTTGTTCTCTATTTTTGTGTACTTTTTCCCACAGATTATGCGTGGCTTGCTCGCGTGCGTGTACGGTGTTCCCTCACTCCTCAGCCTCCAGATCTCATAGAAGTGAGATCAAACACTTCTGAAAGTGTGGTCCCACTGTGAACCATTGAAGGCCGCCCACACAGGATCCCAGCCACTGCACTTGTTTTCTTTATTTCTTTTTATGTTTTGTTTGTTTATTTTGATTTTTTCTATTATTTTCAAAAAAAACTAACCAAATAAATAAAAAACAAAATATAACTAAAAAATCACAAAATCATTTTATTAAATTTTAGGATTTAAATAAATTAGTAAATTAGGATTTAATAATTTTAAATATAACCTTTTATTTAGATTTTAATTGATTTAATAAATTTAATTTAGTTAACTTTATGAAATTATTGGAGTAATTAATTTAAATTTAGGATTTAATCAAATAGTTTTATTTTAATTAACCATCAATTATTTTTATCTTTTTTCCGATTCTTCTCTCATCTCAAAAACCCATGTATGGCGCATGTTTTATTTAGACAGTAGAATGTATATAGGGCAAATGTAAATATCATAGTGAATGCTTTTTATTTTCTCGCACTTTTAAAATTCTGTATTTTAATTATTATTCTGTTAGATGTATGTTTAAATTAGGGTGTGTATGGCAAGAAGAATCAAACGTTAGCTCACTAAAAAATACAAGATAAAATATAAACGAATCCAACACACGTGCACGCACTCACCCTTAGGGTACGCCCCTCTTGGTTGCCTTTCGAAATAAGGTCGAGTCCCTCGAATGTAGGGGTACCAATTAGCAAAGTCCCTCGATTTAAAAATCATTGCAAAGATCATAAGTCCCTCGATGACCCGCGATGTTGCCTCGATAATATGATCTAGTCCCTCGAGTGGTTGCCTACGAAACAATGATTGTCCCTTCGAATATTGCTAAAGGTACCTCTACCTGTTGCCTTCAAAACGACCTCGATGACCCTTCGATGACCCGCACGTCCAATATAACACGGACTACCTACTTTTATATAGTATGGATAGTCCTGGGAATTTTAAAATTTACAGAAAAAGAACAGTTAAATAAGGTAGTGCTCTTAAACTGCCTAGCTCAATAAAAACATCTTTTCAATACTATTTCAAAAGACTAAGGCTACGCATTTACGCTAAAGTCCTTATGCTCCTTTCAAAACAAACAAACATGAGCTAAGCAAGTTAAGAGCCCGTAGATAACTACGGATGAAAAGGGTGCTTGCACCTTCCCTTTTCATAACTTACCCCCCGAGCCCGTTTCTTTTAAAAAAGGGTCTTTTTCTGTACTTTTTACCCTTCCTAACATTGGACAAAATAAAAGTCGGTGGCGACTCTTGCTCACCGCAACATTGTTGCTTTATAAAATATAAAAGTCAGTTCACCGTATTACAGAACTGGCGACTCTGCTGGGGATTTATTAAAGAGGGGTTACCTTAGAGCTTAGATCACTTAATAATTGTTTGTTTTGTTTGCTTTACTTTTCAAGGTCGTTTTGGGTATTGAACGGAAGATGAGTCCTACACCCGGATTCGAGTGCACCTTAAGATAGGAGCGGCATAGTCATGGAGACCTCCCTTGTGCATGCTTGGGATTGGTCAAAATGAAGTTCGCGCTTGAGTTAGGCCTCCACTGGTTATTGTGTACCTCTTTTGCATGAGAGAGGTTTACGCATGTATCTTTGGGTGCGTTGGAGCTCAAGGACCTTTAGTCACCTTTAACCCATCTTAACTTTTAGGAACGTAGTGGGAGGGCTATTCTTGGTGCATGCCAAGTTATTGTCGCTACCCGATACTGCAGCTCAGATAGGTTTCTTCCTAAAGTATCATTGCGTGGTATGCATGTACCATGTTCAAGGGTGCTTTAGAGGGGGCTGACAATTCTGAGTCACTTGGTAGAACCCGTTGCTGATATCACCCTTATCCTTAGAAATACCTTTGGGGAAGGGTAGTTACCTGGTCAGACTCCATGCAAACCTCTAAACTTAAGGACACTTGTGTGGCTTGCTTGTGTGTGCTACTAACCCTTCTATTTCCTTGCAGGAATTGTTTGTAGGACTCATTTGTCCTTGTTACTTCACACTATGCCTAATGGACTACATTCGCATAACATCATGACATCATGACATCATACGCATAGCATGTTAACTAACCCTTTTCGAAGGATCTTAGGGATTTAGGGCGCACAATTTCAGGTGCTCTTATCAAGGACTGGACTCTTATCAAAGGGAAAAGGGATTTACTTTCCTCTCGCCACATACCTTCCAAATTTAGAGACGCTGTACCTATCAAGGGGCAAGAGGATTTATTTTCCTCTAGCCGTGTGCATGCAAATTCAGAAGTTCCCGAATCAGAGGCGATGACCCACTCGATATGGTGAGCTCGATTCTCAAAGAAGAACATCCAAAAATCAGAGTTCTTCAAACAAAGAAGCGATCGAATCATTTTTGACGTTGCTAACTAAATTTCTAGAGATCCTTGAAAATATTGCATCTGCATTCATATCATTGCATCACAGGTTTCCACCGCAGGTTTCTCATCCGTCCTCGCTGTTTATTTCAGCATCATGAATCTCGAACAATCAGTTAAGGATCTCCAAGCTCAAAATGCTGAATTCCAAGCCTTGATTCTGAATTTGTCCAAGGGGCAAGATGAGCTGAAATACCTTTTGACTAAGAAGGAAAAGAAGACCAAGAAACCTAAAGATGTTCTCAAGCCGGGAAGAAGGTTCAAAGGCCCCCTCAAAAAGGTTGAAGAAGCTGAAACTCCCAAAGAGGGCAAGAAGACTCTGGGGAAAAGGCTTAGACCGATCTTGCAACTCAGGGATGCTGAAGCCTCTGAAGACAGTGAAGAAGATGAGCAAGATGATGATGCTAGTATCAAGACTGAGGCAAAAAGTAACCATGATTCTGCCAAGCCCTCTGAAGAAGAAGAGGACTATTACCATGAGGATGAACATCCTGATGACAAATACAAGTTGCTGGAGGAGCGTATGAAGGCCATGGAAATTCAGAAGATACCTGGACTGGATTTCGAAGAGCTAGGACTCATCTCTGGAGTTGTTATCCCTCCCAAGTTCAAGACTCCGACCTTTTCTAAGTATGATGGAGTCTCCTGTCCTAAACTACACTTGAGGTCTTATGTAAGGAAGATTCAACCTCATACTGCTGATAAGAAGCTCTGGATCCACTTTTTCCAAGAGAGCTTATCTGGAACTCAACTCGAATGGTACTATCAACTGGAGAGTACCCACATCCATACCTGGGAAGATTTGGTTGTTGCTTTTTATCAGCAATACCAATACAACGCTGACCTCGCACCAACTCGCATGCAACTACAAAGCATGTCTATGGGATCCGAGGAAAGTTTCAAGGAGTATGCTCAAAAATGGAGAGATCTAGCTGGAAGAGTGAAACCCTCCTTGACTGACAGAGAATTGGTCGATATGTTCATGAACACACTGACTGGTCCTTTCTACAGCCATTTACTTGGAAGCTCCTCGTCTGGTTTCACCGACCTCATACTGACTGGAGAACGGGTTGAAAGTGGTATCCGAAGCGGAAAAATTCAGGTGGCTACTTCTTCTGGTACTATTAAAAAGCCATACAATGGGAAGAATGAATCTAACACCGTTGGATCAGTCATGGTCTCTGATCAAGCGCCAACGCAACAACAACGCAATAATCAGCGCAAGCAGAATGCACCCAAAAGACAATTCACCAAGATCAACATGACTTTGGCCGAAGTGTTACCTAGGTTGCTGAAGGAAGGGCTTATTGCATTGAAGGATCCTCCTCTGAAGCCTAATACTTCATCTCATCAATATAATCCCAATGCAAGATGTGCTTATCACTCAGACAGTATTGGACATGACACAAACGATTGCTGGCCATTGAAGAACAAAATCCAAAACATGATTGATGCTGGTGAAATTGAGTTTGATCCTCCTAAGACTCATGTTCCCAATCATGACAAGACTGCTTAACCTCTATAAGGAGGACTTTTAGATCATTAGTTTTTTACTCGCATTCGCAATTTCCATTCTGTTTGTTTAAACATTTGAATTATGCTAGACATTATTTATTTTAAATAATCATCATCAATGCATTGCTTCTGTTTGTCTTGAATTATTTCTTCTCTTATTAATACAATAAAATTTCGTTTTGCCTTGTTTACCTTTATGATATTCAACTCTCGTCAAAACGGTGAGCCTTTCGAGGGAGAATGACGAAAATGATACCGCAATCTCATACAATATGCTTTCGAACAGACTATGCTGACGATGTACAGGCATTGTTTCAATTCCTAAACAGTGGAGATATAAGGACGTTAATCCCTCGTCAACCCCCTTGAGCCTAAGAAGTAGAAGTTTCTTTTTTTTGTACTAAAACCCTTGATCATAACCTGGGGCAGGGTAGTTCTCAGTTATTTTTGCTGTGCATTCTATTTTAAGAAAATCATTCAGTACATCTTTCAACAAAGGTTTCAATCGCAAGCATTCATTCGCAGTGTTAGAGATGTCAATCAAAAGCCAATGAGGGTTCATCAATCATTAAGCAAGGCAGTCAATATCTTTCATAAAAAAAAATGAAAAAACATATATACAAAGAAAAGCCCGCTAAGTCAAAAAATCAAAAAGGTGACTTAGGCAAAAAATCAAGGCATCTCGCTGATTGTAATCTCAAAATAAACAGTTCAGGCAAAAGTTAGGGATATCAAAAAGATGAAAACAGAGAAGTCAATAAATTCCTGAACAACACAATGTTGTGACTACCAAAAGGAAGAAGTGACTGCCATCTCAAAAATTCTCTCTACTTGTGAATCATCATCATTATCAAAGGTGCAAATCCAAAAGTCTCTTGGAACTTGAATGCATAAGTTGAATTAACTGAGCTTAGAACTGAAGAACATCACGAAGAGGGGTGGGTACAAATATACTTTGAGCCTTTATCCTTTGTTTCTTAAACCGTGAACCAAGCCACGTTACAACCCTTGAAAGTCCTAACTGAAGCATGGTTAGTTCGAAAGTATACTGTCACCATAAAGGTATCCTGACTCCTTAAGGTTTACCAAAAATGTTGAGTTGATATTTCATCTTTTTACAAACATCACGTTGTTACAAATATCATGTTTTACAAGTATCGCGCTTTTGCATCTCCCGCTTTAACACTTTTCAAAAACTCAAGACAAACATGTGCATTGCATCTCATGAATTCATTATTAAACATATTCTGCTACATAATTTCAAATGTTAGCAACAGAAAGAATTTGCACAGGTACAACTAATGACTAAAAGTTATCCCGACAGATAAAACCACTTCAGAACAATGTCTCTTATAGTTTATCCAGTCGATCTGGGGCAATCAAGTCAAGATTCTAAGAATCTCTCAAAAATACCAAACAATCAGAGGCATGCGCTCAAGTGGAGCTGAAGCTACTTCCCGGTCAGTCAGGGGCATCATACTAAGTACTAGGGGCATGTCACCCATAGTGCACATCTCATAAAGTCCTCGCGAGGCGAATCTTTCCGAAGTCCCTACTAGCAGACGCAAATCTATGCAAGTCCAGTTTGACATCCAAGAATGGTATTTACTATAATACTAGGGGCAACTTTCAAGACACCCATGTCTCCCCATAGAGTCGGGTTCACGAGATCATATCCCCACAGAGTGTTCATTAAGAAGAGATCTTCAAATGCTCTCGTCCCGACAAAGACATGGCTCCCCAACAGAGTTTACATCTTCGACACTGCCAATTCCCCGACGCTTTGCTCTTCTCAAACAGGGTTATTCATCTCTCTTATCCCCAGTCAGGGTACATCAAGATGAATCATTCAAATCGTTTCCATCCCCGGCTACACATCTTCAAAACAAGATCAAATATCCAAGTCACAATGATACAGAGATTTATTTTCTCAAAACACTCCAAACAGCATCAGTCATACATCATATTCATACATTGCATACGTTACTATATAATACATGCATCATGATATTGCGTATTTCTAACGTTGTTTTCAGGTTCCGCCTCGACAAGCATTCTCTATTAGATATGGTCTAATGTATGACTCGTTCCGGTATTCTCAATCAGATATGGCCTAATGTATGGCTCGTTCTGATGTTCTCCTTCAGATATGGTTTAATGAATAACTCGTTCTGACATCCTTCATCAGATATGGTCTAATGTATGGCTCGTTCTGATGTTCTCCTTCAGATATGGTTTAATGAATAACTCGTTTTGACATCCTTCATCAGATATGGTCTAATGTATGGCTCGTTCTGATGTTCTCCTTCAGATATGGTTTAATGAATAACTCGTTCTGACATCCTTCATCAGATATGGTCTAATGTATGGCTCGTTCTGATGTTCTCCTTCAGATATGGTTTAATGAATAACTTGTTCTGATGTCCTGCTTCCAGATATGGTCTAATGAATGACTCATTCTGACACTTTCTACCGGATATAGTCTAATGTATGGCTCGTTCTGATGTCCTGCTTCCAGATGTGGTCTAATGAATGACTCGTTCTGATACTCTCTACCGGATATAGTCTAATGTATGGCTCGTTCTGACATGCTCCTTCAGATATAGTCTAATGAATGACTCATTCTCTCAAATGAAGTATATTTTATGGTTCACTCTTCAAATGTAGTCTAATGTACGGCTCTTTCCGACATCTCCTTCAGATTCCAACAAACACTTATCAATGCTTCAGGCTCGGATATAGTCTAATGTACGACTCATTCTGACTTTCATATTATTAATGGCTGGATGGCATCTTTAATCCCATCTGTGAAAAGTCCCTACATCATCAAGGGCAAATTTCTCAGTATTCTAGTGTTCAATCTCCTTCAACCTTCAGATTCCGACTGGCACCCGAGCCAATCTACATCCTCAGGTTTAAGGAAATTGAACAGGGGCAGCTGTCATACCCAAAAATTTGCCCATACTATTTCTCCTATTCAAGTCCAAAATCATCAAAGGAAGAAGTTACTAAATTAGGGTTTTAAGGAGAAAGTCAACTGAACTTTGGCCGGCCATAACTTTCACATGGAGCATCAAAAATTTCCCATCCAAAGCTCAATTTGAAGGAAATTGAATTCTCTACAACTTTGGCTCTCACATGCCAAGTCCAAAATTGCTTCATTTGGAAGATATAAGCCAAAACATTACAGGTCCTCCTAAAGGATCGCAAAAAAGACGTTTTTTCTCAAAGGATGGTAAATGAACATGGTGAGTTCAATGAAGGTGAAACCAAAAGCATCTTTTAGAAGACTCTTTGAGATTTCTAAAAAGTACAAAAACACCTTCATACGATAAAAATTGGATGATTTATGATCAATGCAAGTTGGGCAAAATTTGAGAAATGCACAAAGCTTTAATTGACCACTTTCATATTTTTGAGTAATGGGCCATAATTTTTTGATCACCCACGAAATTACAAGTCTATTAAAGGCCCAAAGGCTATTTGATATTTATTTTATGGTTTTATTATATTTATTTTTGAATTTATTTACTTAAATTCAATATAAATCAAATTAAATCAAAAAATAAATCAAATCAAATTATTAAAAACCTTCCATTCATATCATTATGTCCAAATTCACTCCATGAAGCCATATTACACGTAAAAAAAGTGTGGAAAATAGATTGGAGATGGAAATAGAAAGCTTTCATATTTTTTTTAAAATCAAAATCTTTTTCATTGAATCCAATTCTTATTTTCCAAACTTGTAAACCCTAATACTCTCTCCTATATATTCACACTTCATGCAGCCTCCAAGTCTCACGAAACCCTAGCCTCAAAATCACTCTCCAAACTTACAAAAATATCAAAAAAAGTGGATTTCGAGTTCCTTCGTTCTAGCCTCTTTTAACACCAAAAAATCATCATAACCTCTTCATCAGGTAATATTGGTCGTTAATGGATCATTAACAAGGTCCCATAACGTATGGAACAGTGGTCTCATATTCATATTATATCATGCACTTGTTATTTTTAATTTATCATGTTTTCATGTGTATAAATTAAATCTAATGCTTTCTATGAGTTTATGATGATGTTTAGAGAAGCTTAGAATGGTTGAACTGGAGCTTAGATGTACAAACCGAATCCCACCATGCTTAGGGCAAAACGAAAGCACCTTTTCGTTTTCGTGCTTCCCGTTGTTTTTTGACCAAAACGACCACGCCATTGAACTCGTAGCGTCCTGTTTCATGGATCTGGGTGCCCCTTAATTTTGTCTAGACTGTATTATGTTGTTTTTAAAGTTTCAGGAAATTCAAAGAAAATTCCGCAGGTAATTTTGCGGCTGAATCCGCAGCAAAATCAACAAGTGCCAATGAGGAAGAAGATGAATAGTGTTGTGGACCTTTTGACCACACATGGCGCAGCTTCGTTGGCCAGTCAGCCAAGATCCTTTCTCTCTCCGCTTTGATTGGCTATGCGTGGGGAGCTGGGACCCAACGTTTGACTTTTCTCCATTAAATTCGTTTTTTTATATTTAATTTTTCTTAACTGTTTGTTAGACAACAAAAGCGCATGGCACAAGTGGCAAAGGGATTGTGATGTTAACCAACGAGGGGTGGGTTCGATCCCTGAAACCCACGTTCATTTTGTTCTCTATTTTTGTGTACTTTTTCCCACAGATTATGCGTGGCTTGCTCGCGTGCGTGTACGGTGTTCCCTCACTCCTCAGCCTCCAGATCTCATAGAAGTGAGATCAAACACTTCTGAAAGTGTGGTCCCACTGTGAACCATTGAAGGCCGCCCACACAGGATCCCAGCCACTGCACTTGTTTTCTTTATTTCTTTTTATGTTTTGTTTGTTTATTTTGATTTTTTCTATTATTTTCAAAAAAAACTAACCAAATAAATAAAAAACAAAAAATAACTAAAAAATCACAAAATCATTTTATTAACTTTTAGGATTTAAATAAATTAGTAAATTAGGATTTAATAATTTTAAATATAACCTTTTATTTAGATTTTAATTGATTTAATAAATTTAATTTAGTTAACTTTATGAAATTATTGGAGTAATTAATTTAAATTTAGGATTTAATCAAATAGTTTTATTTTAATTAACCATCAATTATTTTTATCTTTTTTCCGATTCTTCTCTCATCTCAAAAACCCATGTATGGCGCATGTTTTATTTAGACAGTAGAATGTATATAGGGCAAATGTAAATATCATAGTGAATGCTTTTTATTTTCTCGCACTTTTAAAATTCTGTATTTTAATTATTATTCTGTTAGATGTATGTTTAAATTAGGGTGTGTATGGCAAGAAGAATCAAACGTTAGCTCACTAAAAAATACAAGATAAAATATAAACGAATCCAACACACGTGCACGCACTCACCCTTAGGGTACGCCCCTCTTGGTTGCCTTTCGAAATAAGGTCGAGTCCCTCGAATGTAGGGGTACCAATTAGCAAAGTCCCTCGATTTAAAAATCATTGCAAAGATCATAAGTCCCTCGATGACCCGCGATGTTGCCTCGATAATATGATCTAGTCCCTCGAGTGGTTGCCTACGAAACAATGATTGTCCCTTCGAATATTGCTAAAGGTACCTCTACCTGTTGCCTTCAAAACGACCTCGATGACCCTTCGATGACCCGCACGTCCAATATAACACGGACTACCTACTTTTATATAGTATGGATAGTCCTGGGAATTTTAAAATTTACAGAAAAAGAACAGTTAAATAAGGTAGTGCTCTTAAACTGCCTAGCTCAATAAAAACATCTTTTCAATACTATTTCAAAAGACTAAGGCTACGCATTTACGCTAAAGTCCTTATGCTCCTTTCAAAACAAACAAACATGAGCTAAGCAAGTTAAGAGCCCGTAGATAACTACGGATGAAAAGGGTGCTTGCACCTTCCCTTTTCATAACTTACCCCCCGAGCCCGTTTCTTTTAAAAAAGGGTCTTTTTCTGTACTTTTTACCCTTCCTAACATTGGACAAAATAAAAGTCGGTGGCGACTCTTGCTCACCGCAACATTGTTGCTTTATAAAATATAAAAGTCAGTTCACCGTATTACAGAACTGGCGACTCTGCTGGGGATTTATTAAAGAGGGGTTACCTTAGAGCTTAGATCACTTAATAATTGTTTGTTTTGTTTGCTTTACTTTTCAAGGTCGTTTTGGGTATTGAACGGAAGATGAGTCCTACACCCGGATTCGAGTGCACCTTAAGATAGGAGCGGCATAGTCATGGAGACCTCCCTTGTGCATGCTTGGGATTGGTCAAAATGAAGTTCGCGCTTGAGTTAGGCCTCCACTGGTTATTGTGTACCTCTTTTGCATGAGAGAGGTTTACGCATGTATCTTTGGGTGCGTCGGAGCTCAAGGACCTTTAGTCACCTTTAACCCATCTTAACTTTTAGGAACGTAGTGGGAGGGCTATTCTTGGTGCATGCCAAGTTATGGTCGCTACCCGATACTGCAGCTCAGATAGGTTTCTTCCTAAAGTATCATTGCGTGGTATGCATGTACCATGTTCAAGGGTGCTTTAGAGGGGGCTGACAATTCTGAGTCACTTGGTAGAACCCGTTGCTGATATCACCCTTATCCTTAGAAATACCTTTGGGGAAGGGTAGTTACCTGGTCAGACTCCATGCAAACCTCTAAACTTAAGGACACTTGTGTGGCTTGCTTGTGTGTGCTACTAACCCTTCTATTTCCTTGCAGGAATTGTTTGTAGGACTCATTTGTCCTTGTTACTTCACACTATGCCTAATGGACTACATTCGCATAACATCATGACATCATGACATCATACGCATAGCATGTTAACTAACCCTTTTCGAAGGATCTTAGGGATTTAGGGCGCACAATTTCAGGTGCTCTTATCAAGGACTGGACTCTTATCAAGGGGAAAAGGGATTTACTTTCCTCTCGCCACATACCTTCCAAATTTAGAGACGCTGTACCTATCAAGGGGCAAGAGGATTTATTTTCCTCTAGCCGTGTGCATGCAAATTCAGAAGTTCCCGAATCAGAGGCGATGACCCACTCGATATGGTGAGCTCGATTCTCAAAGAAGAACATCCAAAAATCAGAGTTCTTCAAACAAAGAAGCGATCGAATCATTTTTGACGTTGCTAACTAAATTTCTAGAGATCCTTGAAAATATTGCATCTGCATTCATATCATTGCATCACAGGTTTCCACCGCAGGTTTCTCATCCGTCCTCGCTGTTTATTTCAGCATCATGAATCTCGAACAATCAGTTAAGGATCTCCAAGCTCAAAATGCTGAATTCCAAGCCTTGATTCTGAATTTGTCCAAGGGGCAAGATGAGCTGAAATACCTTTTGACTAAGAAGGAAAAGAAGACCAAGAAACCTAAAGATGTTCTCAAGCCGGGAAGAAGGTTCAAAGGCCCCCTCAAAAAGGTTGAAGAAGCTGAAACTCCCAAAGAGGGCAAGAAGACTCTGGGGAAAAGGCTTAGACCGATCTTGCAACTCAGGGATGCTGAAGCCTCTGAAGACAGTGAAGAAGATGAGCAAGATGATGATGCTAGTATCAAGACTGAGGCAAAAAGTAACCATGATTCTGCCAAGCCCTCTGAAGAAGAAGAGGACTATTACCATGAGGATGAACATCCTGATGACAAATACAAGTTGCTGGAGGAGCGTATGAAGGCCATGGAAATTCAGAAGATACCTGGACTGGATTTCGAAGAGCTAGGACTCATCTCTGGAGTTGTTATCCCTCCCAAGTTCAAGACTCCGACCTTTTCTAAGTATGATGGAGTCTCCTGTCCTAAACTACACTTGAGGTCTTATGTAAGGAAGATTCAACCTCATACTGCTGATAAGAAGCTCTGGATCCACTTTTTCCAAGAGAGCTTATCTGGAACTCAACTCGAATGGTACTATCAACTGGAGAGTACCCACATCCATACCTGGGAAGATTTGGTTGTTGCTTTTTATCAGCAATACCAATACAACGCTGACCTCGCACCAACTCGCATGCAACTACAAAGCATGTCTATGGGATCCGAGGAAAGTTTCAAGGAGTATGCTCAAAAATGGAGAGATCTAGCTGGAAGAGTGAAACCCTCCTTGACTGACAGAGAATTGGTCGATATGTTCATGAACACACTGACTGGTCCTTTCTACAGCCATTTACTTGGAAGCTCCTCGTCTGGTTTCACCGACCTCATACTGACTGGAGAACGGGTTGAAAGTGGTATCCGAAGCGGAAAAATTCAGGTGGCTACTTCTTCTGGTACTATTAAAAAGCCATACAATGGGAAGAATGAATCCAACACCGTTGGATCAGTCATGGTCTCTGATCAAGCGCCAACGCAACAACAACGCAATAATCAGCGCAAGCAGAATGCACCCAAAAGACAATTCACCAAGATCAACATGACTTTGGCCGAAGTGTTACCTAGGTTGCTGAAGGAAGGGCTTATTGCATTGAAGGATCCTCCTCTGAAGCCTAATACTTCATCTCATCAATATAATCCCAATGCAAGATGTGCTTATCACTCAGACAGTATTGGACATGACACAAACGATTGCTGGCCATTGAAGAACAAAATCCAAAACATGATTGATGCTGGTGAAATTGAGTTTGATCCTCCTAAGACTCATGTTCCCAATCATGACAAGACTGCTTAACCTCTATAAGGAGGACTTTTAGATCATTAGTTTTTTACTCGCATTCGCAATTTCCATTCTGTTTGTTTAAACATTTGAATTATGCTAGACATTATTTATTTTAAATAATCATCATCAATGCATTGCTTCTGTTTGTCTTGAATTATTTCTTCTCTTATTAATACAATAAAATTTCGTTTTGCCTTGTTTACCTTTATGATATTCAACTCTCGTCAAAACGGTGAGCCTTTCGAGGGAGAATGACGAAAATGATACCGCAATCTCATACAATATGCTTTCGAACAGACTATGCTGACGATGTACAGGCATTGTTTCAATTCCTAAACAGTGGAGATATAAGGACGTTAATCCCTCGTCAACCCCCTTGAGCCTAAGAAGTAGAAGTTTCTTTTTTTGTACTAAAACCCTTGATCATAACCTGGGGCAGGGTAGTTCTCAGTTATTTTTGCTGTGCATTCTATTTTAAGAAAATCATTCAGTACATCTTTCAACAAAGGTTTCAATCGCAAGCATTCATTCGCAGTGTTAGAGATGTCAATCAAAAGCCAATGAGGGTTCATCAATCATTAAGCAAGGCAGTCAATATCTTTCATAAAAAAAAATGAAAAAACATATATACAAAGAAAAGCCCGCTAAGTCAAAAAATCAAAAAGGTGACTTAGGCAAAAAATCAAGGCATCTCGCTGATTGTAATCTCAAAATAAACAGTTCAGGCAAAAGTTAGGGATATCAAAAAGATGAAAACAGAGAAGTCAATAAATTCCTGAACAACACAATGTTGTGACTACCAAAAGGAAGAAGTGACTGCCATCTCAAAAATTCTCTCTACTTGTGAATCATCATCATTATCAAAGGTGCAAATCCAAAAGTCTCTTGGAACTTGAATGCATAAGTTGAATTAACTGAGCTTAGAACTGAAGAACATCACGAAGAGGGGTGGGTACAAATATACTTTGAGCCTTTATCCTTTGTTTCTTAAACCGTGAACCAAGCCACGTTACAACCCTTGAAAGTCCTAACTGAAGCATGGTTAGTTCGAAAGTATACTGTCACCATAAAGGTATCCTGACTCCTTAAGGTTTACCAAAAATGTTGAGTTGATATTTCATCTTTTTACAAACATCACGTTGTTACAAATATCATGTTTTACAAGTATCGCGCTTTTGCATCTCCCGCTTTAACACTTTTCAAAAACTCAAGACAAACATGTGCATTGCATCTCATGAATTCATTATTAAACATATTCTGCTACATAATTTCAAATGTTAGCAACAGAAAGAATTTGCACAGGTACAACTAATGACTAAAAGTTATCCCGACAGATAAAACCACTTCAGAACAATGTCTCTTATAGTTTATCCAGTCGATCTGGGGCAATCAAGTCAAGATTCTAAGAATCTCTCAAAAATACCAAACAATCAGAGGCATGCGCTCAAGTGGAGCTGAAGCTACTTCCCGGTCAGTCAGGGGCATCATACTAAGTACTAGGGGCATGTCACCCATAGTGCACATCTCATAAAGTCCTCGCGAGGCGAATCTTTCCGAAGTCCCTACTAGCAGACGCAAATCTATGCAAGTCCAGTTTGACATCCAAGAATGGTATTTACTATAATACTAGGGGCAACTTTCAAGACACCCATGTCTCCCCATAGAGTCGGGTTCACGAGATCATATCCCCACAGAGTGTTCATTAAGAAGAGATCTTCAAATGCTCTCGTCCCGACAAAGACATGGCTCCCCAACAGAGTTTACATCTTCGACACTGCCAATTCCCCGACGCTTTGCTCTTCTCAAACAGGGTTATTCATCTCTCTTATCCCCAGTCAGGGTACATCAAGATGAATCATTCAAATCGTTTCCATCCCCGGCTACACATCTTCAAAACAAGATCAAATATCCAAGTCACAATGATACAGAGATTTATTTTCTCAAAACACTCCAAACAGCATCAGTCATACATCATATTCATACATTGCATACGTTACTATATAATACATGCATCATGATATTGCGTATTTCTAACGTTGTTTTCAGGTTCCGCCTCGACAAGCATTCTCTATTAGATATGGTCTAATGTATGACTCGTTCCGGTATTCTCAATCAGATATGGCCTAATGTATGGCTCGTTCTGATGTTCTCCTTCAGATATGGTTTAATGAATAACTCGTTCTGACATCCTTCATCAGATATGGTCTAATGTATGGCTCGTTCTGATGTTCTCCTTCAGATATGGTTTAATGAATAACTCGTTCTGACATCCTTCATCAGATATGGTCTAATGTATGGCTCGTTCTGATGTTCTCCTTCAGATATGGTTTAATGAATAACTCGTTCTGACATCCTTCATCAGATATGGTCTAATGTATGGCTCGTTCTGATGTTCTCCTTCAGATATGGTTTAATGAATAACTTGTTCTGATGTCCTGCTTCCAGATATGGTCTAATGAATGACTCATTCTGACACTTTCTACCGGATATAGTCTAATGTATGGCTCGTTCTGATGTCCTGCTTCCAGATGTGGTCTAATGAATGACTCGTTCTGATACTCTCTACCGGATATAGTCTAATGTATGGCTCGTTCTGACATGCTCCTTCAGATATAGTCTAATGAATGACTCATTCTCTCAAATGAAGTATATTTTATGGTTCACTCTTCAAATGTAGTCTAATGTACGGCTCTTTCCGACATCTCCTTCAGATTCCAACAAACACTTATCAATGCTTCAGGCTCGGATATAGTCTAATGTACGACTCATTCTGACTTTCATATTATTAATGGCTGGATGGCATCTTTAATCCCATCTGTGAAAAGTCCCTACATCATCAAGGGCAAATTTCTCAGTATTCTAGTGTTCAATCTCCTTCAACCTTCAGATTCCGACTGGCACCCGAGCCAATCTACATCCTCAGGTTTAAGGAAATTGAACAGGGGCAGCTGTCATACCCAAAAATTTGCCCATACTATTTCTCCTATTCAAGTCCAAAATCATCAAAGGAAGAAGTTACTAAATTAGGGTTTTAAGGAGAAAGTCAACTGAACTTTGGCCGGCCATAACTTTCACATGGAGCATCAAAAATTTCCCATCCAAAGCTCAATTTGAAGGAAATTGAATTCTCTACAACTTTGGCTCTCACATGCCAAGTCCAAAATTGCTTCATTTGGAAGATATAAGCCAAAACATTACAGGTCCTCCTAAAGGATCGCAAAAAAGACGTTTTTTCTCAAAGGATGGTAAATGAACATGGTGAGTTCAATGAAGGTGAAACCAAAAGCATCTTTTAGAAGACTCTTTGAGATTTCTAAAAAGTACAAAAACACCTTCATACGATAAAAATTGGATGATTTATGATCAATGCAAGTTGGGCAAAATTTGAGAAATGCACAAAGCTTTAATTGACCACTTTCATATTTTTGAGTAATGGGCCATAATTTTTTGATCACCCACGAAATTACAAGTCTATTAAAGGCCCAAAGGCTATTTGATATTTATTTTATGGTTTTATTATATTTATTTTTGAATTTATTTACTTAAATTCAATATAAATCAAATTAAATCAAAAAATAAATCAAATCAAATTATTAAAAACCTTCCATTCATATCATTATGTCCAAATTCACTCCATGAAGCCATATTACACGTAAAAAAAGTGTGGAAAATAGATTGGAGATGGAAATAGAAAGCTTTCATATTTTTTTTAAAATCAAAATCTTTTTCATTGAATCCAATTCTTATTTTCCAAACTTGTAAACCCTAATACTCTCTCCTATATATTCACACTTCATGCAGCCTCCAAGTCTCACGAAACCCTAGCCTCAAAATCACTCTCCAAACTTACAAAAATATCAAAAAAAGTGGATTTCGAGTTCCTTCGTTCTAGCCTCTTTTAACACCAAAAAATCATCATAACCTCTTCATCAGGTAATATTGGTCGTTAATGGATCATTAACAAGGTCCCATAACGTATGGAACAGTGGTCTCATATTCATATTATATCATGCACTTGTTATTTTAATTTATCATGTTTTCATGTGTATAAATTAAATCTAATGCTTTCTATGAGTTTATGATGATGTTTAGAGAAGCTTAGAATGGTTGAACTGGAGCTTAGATGTACAAACCGAATCCCACCATGCTTAGGGCAAAACGAAAGCACCTTTTCGTTTTCGTGCTTCCCGTTGTTTTTTGACCAAAACGACCACGCCATTGAACTCGTAGCGTCCTGTTTCATGGATCTGGGCGCCCCTTAATTTTGTCTAGACTGTATTATGTTGTTTTTAAAGTTTCAGGAAATTCAAAGAAAATTCCGCAGGTAATTTTGCGGCTGAATCCGCAGCAAAATCAACAAGTGCCAATGAGGAAGAAGATGAATAGTGTTGTGGACCTTTTGACCACACATGGCGCAGCTTCGTTGGCCAGTCAGCCAAGATCCTTTCTCTCTCCGCTTTGATTGGCTATGCGTGGGGAGCTGGGACCCAACGTTTGACTTTTCTCCATTAAATTCGTTTTTTTATATTTAATTTTTCTTAACTGTTTGTTAGACAACAAAAGCGCATGGCACAAGTGGCAAAGGGATTGTGATGTTAACCAACGAGGGGTGGGTTCGATCCCTGAAACCCACGTTCATTTTGTTCTCTATTTTTGTGTACTTTTTCCCACAGATTATGCGTGGCTTGCTCGCGTGCGTGTACGGTGTTCCCTCACTCCTCAGCCTCCAGATCTCATAGAAGTGAGATCAAACACTTCTGAAAGTGTGGTCCCACTGTGAACCATTGAAGGCCGCCCACACAGGATCCCAGCCACTGCACTTGTTTTCTTTATTTCTTTTTATGTTTTGTTTGTTTATTTTGATTTTTTCTATTATTTTCAAAAAAAACTAACCAAATAAATAAAAAACAAAAAATAACTAAAAAATCATAAAATCATTTTATTAACTTTTAGGATTTAAATAAATTAGTAAATTAGGATTTAATAATTTTAAATATAACCTTTTATTTAGATTTTAATTGATTTAATAAATTTAATTTAGTTAACTTTATGAAATTATTGGAGTAATTAATTTAAATTTAGGATTTAATCAAATAGTTTTATTTTAATTAACCATCAATTATTTTTATCTTTTTTCCGATTCTTCTCTCATCTCAAAAACCCATGTATGGCGCATGTTTTATTTAGACAGTAGAATGTATATAGGGCAAATGTAAATATCATAGTGAATGCTTTTTATTTTCTCGCACTTTTAAAATTCTGTATTTTAATTATTATTCTGTTAGATGTATGTTTAAATTAGGGTGTGTATGGCAAGAAGAATCAAACGTTAGCTCACTAAAAAATACAAGATAAAATATAAACGAATCCAACACACGTGCACGCACTCACCCTTAGGGTACGCCCCTCTTGGTTGCCTTTCGAAATAAGGTCGAGTCCCTCGAATGTAGGGGTACCAATTAGCAAAGTCCCTCGATTTAAAAATCATTGCAAAGATCATAAGTCCCTCGATGACCCGCGATGTTGCCTCGATAATATGATCTAGTCCCTCGAGTGGTTGCCTACGAAACAATGATTGTCCCTTCGAATATTGCTAAAGGTACCTCTACCTGTTGCCTTCAAAACGACCTCGATGACCCTTCGATGACCCGCACGTCCAATATAACACGGACTACCTACTTTTATATAGTATGGATAGTCCTGGGAATTTTAAAATTTACAGAAAAAGAACAGTTAAATAAGGTAGTGCTCTTAAACTGCCTAGCTCAATAAAAACATCTTTTCAATACTATTTCAAAAGACTAAGGCTACGCATTTACGCTAAAGTCCTTATGCTCCTTTCAAAACAAACAAACATGAGCTAAGCAAGTTAAGAGCCCGTAGATAACTACGGATGAAAAGGGTGCTTGCACCTTCCCTTTTCATAACTTACCCCCCGAGCCCGTTTCTTTTAAAAAAGGGTCTTTTTCTGTACTTTTTACCCTTCCTAACATTGGACAAAATAAAAGTCGGTGGCGACTCTTGCTCACCGCAACATTGTTGCTTTATAAAATATAAAAGTCAGTTCACCGTATTACAGTATGACAGTTGCCCCTGTTCAATCCTCTTGAACCTGAAGAGGTAGAAGATGATTGGACACTGAAATGCCCTGAAATTTGCTTGCGTAGGGAAGGAGTTCTGTGGGAGATGGGCTTATAGATGCCACCTATTTTCCTGGCAGGGTACTTGTTTAAAGCATATGCTTTTTAGACCTGGATCATTTGATTGTATCTGAGGAAAGAGGAAGTAATGTCTTACATAAGACTACCTGAAGAGGTTCCTGAACAGGGTATATCGAAGGTTGATGCGAAGAAGCTTAGGCTTTGAACAATGCTTAGGGAGAATGTCTTGGAGAAGACTAACTGGGGAGTTCTTTAAAAGAACTAAGTGTGTCTTAGAAAAGAATGGATAAACATTTTAAGAAGGCTACCTAGAAAGGCATGATATGTCTCAAATAAGACTCACCTAGAAAGGCTCCTAAAAAGATATGAAACGTCTTAAACAGGACTACCTAGACAGGTTATGGTACGTCTTAAACAGGACTCACCTGGAAAGGCTCTTAGATAGGATACGGGATATCTTAAACAAGACTTACCTAGAGAGGTTCCTATAAAGGGAACGATACGTTTTAAACAAAACTATCTAGAAAGATTCCTATAAAGGGAACGATATGTTTTAAACAAAACTACTTATAAAGGTTCCTATAAAGGATCTGGCATGTTTTAAACAAAACTACCTATAAAGGTTCCTATAAAGGACATGGAACGTTTTAAACAAAACTACCTAGAAAGGTTCCTATAAAGGCTATGAAATATTTTAAACAAAACTACCTAGAAAGGTTCCTATAAAGGTCGTGGAATGTTTTAAACAAAACTACCTAGAAAGGTTCCTATAAAGGCTATGAAATATTTTAAACAAAACTACCTAGAAAAGGTCAGGATATGTCTTACACAAGACTGCTTGGAAAGGTTAGGATAATTGTTTTGGACAAGACTACCTGGAGAGGTAAGAAATTATTTGATTGCTTCTGGATTGTCTTTGAAGAAAGACTTGGAATGAGGTACTAGAATTGTATATGTTGAGATTGAATCGTTGATACGATCGTATTTGCGCTGTAACGTGATGATAACATCCTCTTGACTATGAAGTGACCTGAAAAGGCAGTGTTAGTTTTATGCAATGTTATGATGCATGGGTCATGTAATGAGATTCTCAAAATAAATGAGAATTATGCATATATGCCGGTCCCACACTGCGGAGCGTAAATAGTACAGGCGTGGGAAGATTAATTATGCAACAATGCTCCTTGTACGATACTAGTGACTTCCCGAATATCAGAAATTTTGAGACATGCCCCTTAATCTGAATGAAGGACCTTTAGAGAGAACTCGAGTTTCACCATGTCTTGCCTGATATGCATTGCCCCAGTGTTTGAATTCTTGAAAGATATGCCCTTAGTCCATAGGATTCTTGGTTGTATGCCCCTGTTTTAGGAAAACCCTCTGAACGTGTTTTCCTCATTCAAGGGTCTTTATCAGGAATGATCGTCTTTGATTAGACCAATTTTGAGGTTTCCTTGATGCTAAGTGTTGATTTGAATGTGAAGCAGATGCTTTTCAAAATGAGTCATGCATTTCGCTCGCATCCCGACAGACAGTGATTTGTTGAGTACTCAGAATGAGATGATGTCTTCTATAAGACTACCTGAAGAGGTCCTTGGGAAGAATGGGAATTTGTCTTAAACAAGATTGCGCTTTAAACAAAGCTCAAAGGGATATGTTTGCGCAGATGGTCAAAAATATTCCTATAGAGGATAAAGACTGTTTTTAAAGAAAGTGGGGTTTTAAACAAAACTTTAGGAAAAACATCTTGAAGAAGATTACCCTAGAAAGGATGGTGAACTGCCTTAGAGAAGACTTTGTACTTTAAACAAAGTTTGACAAGTTTCTATAAGAGAAGTTTGAATATGTCTTAAAAAGGCTAACTGAAAAAGTTAAGAGATGTCTTACAGAAGACTACCTAGAAAAGGTTCTTAGAAAGGAACATGTCTTAGAGAAGACTATCTGAAAGGGTTTGAAAATAGAAAGGGTAAGAAGATGGGTCTTAAAAAGACTATCTGAAAAAGGCTCCTAGAAAGGGTAAGAAGTATTTGAACATGTCTTAAAGAAGACTACATGGACAAATTGAGAAATATCCTATAAAGGTTCCTGGAAAGGTTGTGAGAGTAGCATTGACACCATCTGATACTGAGTGACCTTTGCAACATGCCCCCAGGTGATGGACTTGCCCCATGGGCTATTCAGCGTCCTTGAGAGATTCCATGGATCTTGATTAGATTGCCCCATGTAAATGGGATAATGACGGGTTATGCCCCGTGTACACATTAGCCATCCCAGTCATGCGTAAGAGGTGTTTCTTCTTTTGACAAGCTTTTAAAGCTACTTCGTCAGTCAGTAGGATTTTTAGCCATTAGCCATGCCCCATGCAACTTCTCCCTGATGTTTAAACATTTGAATCTACATAGACGAGTGTACTAATAATGAAATTCATAAGATGCGAATGCATATGTTTGTCTTGAAAGTTTAAAAACATTTTTTGAATAAAACGAAGTTTTTTTTTTTGTAAGAAAGTGATATCAACTCAAGAGTTATAGTAGACCTTAAGGAGTCGGGATACCTTTGGTAACGATATGCTTTCGGACTAACCATGCTTCAGTTAGGACTTTTAAGGGTTGTAACGTGGTCTGGTTCACGGTTTTAAGAAACAAAGGATAGAGGCTCAAAGTTTATTTGTACCCATCCCCAATCTTCGTGACGTTCTCCAGTCCTACGCTCAGTTAACTATGCATTTAGTCTCCAAAAGAATTCGGGGAATTATGACATTGACATTTATGATGGTTCAAAAACCAAAGGTTTATCTGCAAAGGCAGTCATTCTCCTGTTTTGTGATATCTTTCCTTTTGTCGAAGGTACATAGTGACCTCTTTTCGACTTTGTTATCCCTAACTTTTGCCTGAACTGTTCATTTTAAAACTACAGTCAGCGGGATGCCCCAATTTTGCCTAAGTCTCCTTAATAAGTTTTGACTTAGCAGGCCTTGCGTTGTTTTTTCTTTTCTTTGCGGACATTGACTGCCAAGCTTAATTATGACGGGGAACCATCGGTGCTTATGTTCAAAGGAACAACTTGGAATAATTAAGTTAACTGAGCAGCTACCCTATCCCCGGTTATGTATGAAGGGTTTTATTTTATATGAAGGAAAACTCCTACTTCTTTAGGCTCAAAGGGGTTGACAAGGGATTAACATCCTTATATCTCCGTTATTTAGGAATTGAAACAGTGCCTGTACATCGTCAACACGGTCTGTTCGAAAGCGTAGTGTATGAAACTGTGGTATCGTTTTCGTCATTCTCCCTCTAAAGGCGTACGACTTTTAACGAGAGTTGAATATCACAAATGAGAAAACCGAGTAAAAACACAGTTTTAAATATAGTGAGAACACTAGGAATGAATCAAGACAAACGTAGGCAATGCATTAATGATTATTGTAAAGTACACAGCATATATCGTAAGACCAATGTTTAAACAAACGGAAATAAATTGCGAATGAAAACAAAACTAATGGTCTAAGAAATCCTCCTTCTAGCCACCTATGGCATTAGACTTGTGAGGATCTTCGAACTCAATGAGCCCTTCTTCGATCAAATCTTGGATCTTGTGCTTTAACGGCCCACAATCCTCTGTATCATGGCCAGGACTATCTGAATGATAAGCTCACCTAGCATGATGCTTGTACCCAGGAGCGGGGTTAGCTGGAGCTGAGTATGGAGGTAGCAGAGTTACCAAGTTCTGACTGAGCAAACATTGCAAAGCTTGAGACAGTGGCATGTACAACGGGGTGAATGATCGTTTTGGCTTGGGCCTCCAGGTACGTTGGCCACCCTGTTGCTTTTGCTGATCCTTTTGCTGTGATATTGGGGTCTGATTACCCATGATTGCCCCCACAGTATTGGATTCCTTTTTTCCGTCATACGGCTTCTTTGTGTGATAGGAACCTGAGGGTGCCCCTTGTATCTTCCCATTTTTGATTCCATCTTCAATTCTCTCACCAATGACTACCAAGTCCGAGAACCCTGAAGATATGCTTCCGACCATCTTGTCGTAGTACGGTCCTTGCAAAGTGCTCATAAATATGTCCACCAGTTCTTTTTCCACTAGGGGAGGTTGGACTCGGGAAGCCATTTCCCTCCACCTTTGGGCATACTCCTTGAATGATTCATCCTTCTTCTGTGACATGTTTTGTAATTGCATCCGATTGGGTGCCATGTCCAAGTTGTACTTGTACTGCTTCAAGAATGTGTTAGCCAGATCATTCCAGCTTCTGATATAGGATTTCTCCAGTTGCATATACCAGTCAATAGACGCTCCGCTTAAACTTTCTTGGAAGAAGTGTATCATCAGTTTTTGATCATGAGCATAGGCAGCCATTTTTCGCACATACATGCGCAAGTGATTCCTCGGACACGTGAGCCCTTTGTATTTATCGAAGTCTGGAATCTTGAATTTGTGTGGGATAGTCAAGTCTGAGACTAAGCTCATTTCGAAGGCATCCACGTCGAAGACATCGTATCCTTCTACCACTTTTAGTCTCTCTTCCAGCGCCTTGATTTGTTCACTATCCTTGGAGTCTTCCCTAGAGTTGGGATTAGACTGTTGCGTCTGCGGTGCTTGGTCTGTGTTGTCCACCTCTTGCACTCCGTATTGTAGATCCAGGTAATCATCATCCCTAGGGACATTGCTAGCAGGAATGCGAACTGTGCGGGTTGTCCCTTTCGTTTGTGGAGTGGGGACAAATCCTTCTTGGGAAGTCTCTCCTTTCTCTTGGAACTGTATAGCTCTCCTGACAGATCGGGCCTGAGGTTTTTCCTTAGCTGGGCCAAAGCCTGAAACAAATCCTAGCAGCGGGTTTTCATCGTTAGGGATCTCATCCTGAACCAGGGTATCCCCAGACTGAACCTCTTTTGCTTTTTCTTGTTTATCCAGGAGGGCCTTCATGAATCCTAGCATCTGAGTCATACCTCCTTTAACTTCTTCCATACTAACCTTCAGTTGATCCACCTCCTCACGAAGAGCGGCTTGATTCTGTTCCAGCTGATCCATTGATCTCTTTTGCTGAAACCTTGTTTGATAAGACGGTCGGGATGTTAGGTTATCCTTCCCAATGGTCCCTTGTTCTGGAGATAGAAGAGAAATCTTCTCTTAATGCCATGAAAATGATGTGTATGTCATGCATGATATGCATGATATCCTTTTTCTTTCTTTGTTTTTTTTTTAATAAGATATGATGCAAGAATATACATGATGCATGATGAATGGAAAAAAGAAATAATAAAAAAAAAGGATCAACACATATATATACATATAGCACATAATCACATAAGTTCATAGGTTCGACGTAGCGGCTCTTGGGAGCCAACCTTTTTATAGGGGGTTCTAGAAGGTCTCATGGGGTCGTTCGTAGCCTCTGAGACTTTTTGTCTCTTCGGATTTTAGAACAACTCATTTTATCCATGAGGTTCGAATTTTTGGGGTAGGTTCTCGGAGAGATCAGCCAAGTATCCAGTCCTGCCCTCAACAAAGTCAAGCCTCGTTTTGGACATTTCCGAATATCAACCCACTCCGAGTGGAGTTATCAATGAGACTCGTAGGCGATTCATGTCCCCTATTGATCTCAAAGTTAACTCCCACACTTAGGGTTTTAACACGACACGATATCCAGCAGTGCATATAAAAATATAACAGACAATAAAATATAAATATATTCACATAAGCGATTAGATATAAACATATCCTAAATAATTAAATATTTTTAGGTAAAAATAAATAAATAAACAAAATTTAAAAAAAATAATAAAATAAAAATAATTACAAACCCTGAAAAAAAAAGCACGTTAGCCAAACCCTAAAAAAAAAGTTGCCAAACCTAAACCCTGCCAAAACCTAAAACCTATAGGAGCATAGTATTCACCATTTAAGTTATCCCCAGCAGAGTCGCCAGCTGTAGCAACCTGCCTAAAAATAAAGACTTAGAGTCGCCACCTATTCTACCAAGGCGAATAGGAAACCTACGCAGTCTAGAGATCAGGGTAAGATACTATATTCAGGTCGAGGGAAGGTGTTAGGCACCCTCAACCCTTTCCTAAAGGCTAACATCTCAAAGATAAAGGTTTATGGCAAAAGATAAAGAAAGATGACAGACAGTTAATAGAGTTGAAAGGCTAATTATATGAACATGATTAGAGTTTGGAAGAGGGGGACTCGCCTTGTTGCCAAGTGCCTACGTACCTCCTTAGGGAGGATCAGAGTCTACGTAGTTCGGGGAAGGGTTGTACGCCCTTAGAGTTAGAGTTTAAATGGTTTGAAGGCTTTTTGACTGGCCTGTCGTAGTTTGAAATTGTGATTTGGAAGGCATTCTGAATTGCCTAGGATAAAAAGCCGTAGTTTGATATCGAAGTTTTGAAAGGCTTGAAAAGTGTTTTGAGGTTTGGGCGTACAACCCTGATTTAATTTTGCACTATTAACCGCAACGATCAATAGATTCAATCGCCATAGTTAAAAGATTTGGAGTTGTACCGTTACCAATTTTAATCAATTGATTTGATTATTACTAATAGCAAATTAGGATATTTTTAATAATTTTTAATAATTAATGTGCATCGTTACCCCTCGTAATCGATTGATTCGATTAAAAAGAATAACGAATTTGAAGTTAAAATAAGAGAAAAAAAGTTAATCATCACAACCAATGAGATGGTTGCAACCATTTAACCAAATATGATTTAATTGTATTTTAATTAAATAGCATTTTAATTAAAATTATTGTTGCCCATAACGATTAATCGATTTAATCGGAACGAACAACAAATTGACATTTTTAATATTATTATCATGTACTAATTTATTTATAAAAATAAATATTATTACATAAATAAATATATTAAAAAAGATTAATTAAAATAAATAATTAATTAAAAATATTGTAGTTTATTAGGATTGGGATTTGATGTGGTTGTTAGTATGGTGCATGATATAGGGTATTAAATCTGGGGCGCTAGATCTGGCTTAGGGGAGGATTGAGAGTCAGATTGAGAGGGTACATGGTGAAGTCTAGGGTCAAGGGTGCACTGGATCACGTTTAGAAAATCAGAAAAAAAATATGAAAGGGCCAGGGATCGAACCCTGGACCCCTAAGACAAACACACGCGCCCCCCACCATTCCAACTATGCAAGCTATTCGTTTAGCTAATGCAAGCAATATATATTATATAATATTAACAGACCCATATGGAAACAGGCGCGAAAATTCAAATGAACCGGTCACGTTCTGACACCTCATCATCTTCCCCAATGATCCTGCAAACAAACTACACATATTTGCTACGAATAAGTTCATAGCGATTTAACCTGAATAATAGCGATTAGCCCGTGCTTGACCAAAAACATTTCGCGCACTATGCCATAAAAGCTATTTAATAGCACTTTCTTTTGTTTTTGGTAGCACTTAAAAGTGCTATTAACTGCGCCGCTATTGTAAATGATTTTGTTTAATAGCACTTTAAAAGCGCTATTAATGTGCCCGTTTTTAATAGCGTTTTCACTAAAACGCTATTGAAGTGGAGTTTTTTTGCGCTTTATAGTACATTTTTATTTGATTTTGATAGCACTTTCAAACAAAATGCTATTATAGGGCCCGTGTTTGATAGCACTTTCAAAAAAAGTGCTATTATAGAGCACATATTTGATAGCACTCTAAAACAAAACGCTAATATATGACACATGTTTGATAGCACTTTCAAACAGAGCGCTAATATATGACATGTGTTTGATAGCCCTTTCTCTTAAAAGTAATATCATAGGATGTCTTCATGAATAGCAATCTCTATGAAATGCTATTATAATACACCTTTATTTTTATTTTTTTGCTGTACACAAATCCACTTGTTTACAAATATCATAATATTTTAATGTACTAAAAAAGGAGGGCATTTGCATAGCCAAATTTGTATATGCATGCATTAATTCCAACTAAGAGTACTTCAATCCTAAAGCAAACCATCCTTTTCTCTAAACAAAACATCTAAAAATATAAGGACAACAAAACAGGACCAAGTAGTATCCACACTTCACGAACCAAAAGCGCCGAACTCTCAAATACAATCACTTAGCTAGGCAAAATAACTGCTTCTTCTTTTCCTGTATTATAAAAGGAATATATTGATTATGTATTGTACAATAAAAATCAATTCAAGATATATAGAATAATTAAAAATTTACAATAAAAACTAGTACCAAGTTTGATAGGCACCTCCCA
Source organism: Vicia villosa (assembly GCF_029867415.1). Classification (NCBI taxonomy): domain Eukaryota; kingdom Viridiplantae; phylum Streptophyta; class Magnoliopsida; order Fabales; family Fabaceae; genus Vicia; species Vicia villosa. The sequence goes on from NW_026705918.1 coordinate 38,683, forward strand.
TTTCCTCTCAGATAGTTCTACACTAAATTGTGTATAGGCACCTCACATTTCCTCTCTCAGATAGTTCTACACTAAATTGTTTGTCTAGTATTACATATTGTTTTGATTACTTCTTCATGCTGTCATATTTATTCAACTTCAACTTTAGTCTAGCAGCTGAAATTTTAGTCTAGTGCTGAAATTGGTGAAGTAGAAACAAAGTGAAATTTTAAATAGTACAATTTACTTAGAGAATAACATGGAGCATGCATTGAACCTAAACTATAAAGTATGAAGTAATTTAACTACATGACAAATTTGGTTAGTCTTAGCATGAGATAAAATGATTAAGAAATTACAGCCATGACACTTAATTAAAAAAACACATGTAGAAGACTCGATATACAAATTGGTTCACTACGTAGTATCCACAGTAATCATTTTTATAATAAAATATGAAAACGATGGTCATTTTAGAATACTCCACCAATTTACAAAGAACAGTAAATGATATACTCTGGTATACACAAATAACTCACCAATTTGTTATTTGAATTTGTTTTTGTTCTCATAAACAATTAGGTACTAGAAAAAATGAAAGTGATGGGTATATGCTTACCTTAGGTAGACACCTATTGTCTCTTAGAAACAAAATACATGACATAGACAGTATGGTTTGATAAAAAAAATTATTTATTAAATACATGACATAAGCATGATTCCAATTAAATAACTTTGTGCAAGTACCTGATTAACAAAACATATAAGTGTTTATCTTATAATGACTTGTGTATTTTCTATTGGGTATGATACGTACTCTAAGGCCCGGGCTGTGCCACTGCCAAGAGCTATCCGCAAACAGGCATTCCAAGGTAAAGCTTTACTGCTATCTTCAGCAAAATGGAGCATGTCGTGCAAATTTCCATTTCCAATATGTTCATAAACTAGAAGTCGTTGGCCATGTAAATTTCCATTTCCAATATGTTCATAAACTAGAAGTCGTTGGCCATGTTCTGCACAATGTCCAGCCAGTGTAACAACATTTGGACGCCGCAAGCGTGACATATTCGAAATAGCTTCAAGAAAATTACCTTCCTCTTGTAAGGACAGTGTTGCGTTGTCAATCTTCTTAACGGACATTATATAAACAAAAGGAAAACTCGTAACTATTAGGATATTTTTACATACATAACAATTAAATTCTAAAACCAATAGTATGAATGTGATAACAGATGCAAAATCAAAAGGTTACCTTCCCATTTGGAAATTCAGCCCGGTAAACTCGACCAAGAGAACCTTCACGGATAATAAACTCTTGGCTGAAGCTATTAGTTGCACTCTAGAGGGAAGTAACCGTGTACGACAGGGAAGTTATTGGAGACCTCATCTGCCTTACAGATCCACTTTTTGCAGGCATCCTATCCATTGTCACGTTTTCTGAAGGAGGACGGGGTTTAAGATCTGTAATAACATAAGCACTTTTCACCCTTTGCTCCTGCATCTGAGGAGTTACTGCTCTTGGACAAAGAAACTAAATTACATAATCATACCACATATTTAGATTCCATAAGCTAAAAAGTGGGAATTTACCGTTAACGATTCCTCCAGGAGGAAGGCTTCCATTATAAGTTCTTGGACCTTTTTCCTTCCCTTTTATTTTTCAGATACAAAAACAAGAGCAACTAGCAGAATAGAACACGCCAACACTAAGTCTAAAAAAATTTCTACAATGGCTCCCACAAATTCTCCTTTATAGCCATCAGAAGTAGAACATTGTGTTTTAGTATGTGAACCTGGCCCGGAGTGATGATTACTTTTACGATGTTCACTAGGTGGGGGCGAAGTAGATTCTCCTTTAAAGGAACTGTCTGCCTGAAATCAATATGAAAATATGAAATTAGTGTGAATGGTTGTTGCAATGAAATATTGGGATGCAACATAACTTAAATCTCAAATATGATTAAGTCAAATGACAACTTAACTTTACTTTGAAACACACAAATGTGACACTAACTATACAAATATGTTAATATTTCAGTGGTATCAAAATAAAAAAAGTTAGCAGTTGAAATAGTTATTTTTTTTATTCTTTCCTTCATCAACCAAACCCAAACAAGAAACATGGTTTCCTCCTAAAGCTACATTTTGTACATCTAACATCGTTGTGGATTCTAGTAACTTGGGCACTAAAGAATAATTACTATTTTGAACAAACCTCTCATTCAAAATTCCTACAAGGCAACCAATTCCTCCACCCCATATTATTACATCCTTCAATACATTGATACTGTTATTTTCTACATGTGGTGAGGTAGGATCCATGATCAATCTATATGGTAGAACATGTTTCTATATTGATAAAGAATAAAAGACATGTAAGAAACCTGAGTAAATTGAGAGGTGTCATCTAGATGATCGAGATTTTTCTTTCGCGCCAGACTAATAACACAATTTTGAACTCCTTTGCAGCTTATTAAACTAGTAAAAGGTTTTGGTTTGTAAAATAACTACCAAGGCAGGTTTGCCAAGTTTATAAACTTTATTCACTAGTAGATAGAAAGTGTACATACACATAAGGCCAGAAAACTTACAAGGAAAGCGATACTCAGTATTTCTTTCATTTATCCAACTTCAAGTGTTTTAAAGCATACCTGTAGCACAAATTATGACACAGTTAGGATGAAATCATCTTCATGAATTTGCAACATTTAAGTTTCAACAAAAGAGAATGTAGAAAGTTTCGTCCAGCCTATACGAATTCAACTACACACTTATCTTGATCTAATTTTACTTCTACAAGAAATCCCTAATTTGAATTTAAGAACCCTAATTCGGCCTCCAATGGCCGAATGCGTTTTATACCCTAAAAATCAAACCTAACCGCCCAGAAACATTCAGAGCTTCATGCTCGATCAGAATATGCAATCAATTGGTAATAATAGCGCACGAATTATGCTAATCGACCATGGTTTTAAAGTTACATACCTCGGTTAATTGGAGGGTTATCTGGGGGTGTTGTTGCAGAGAAGCGATCCAGACACGTTCTAAATCACCTGAGGGAGCTTTTGGAACCTTTGAATCTCTTTGAAACCTTCTCAATCTCTCAAACCGATTTTGAGTTTTTCTTGCAAATTTTGACTCTTGAGTTCTTGCCTCTAATCCGAATCCTCAACCCCTGTTCGTGTGTACCTTCTCCTCTACTTTTAGGGAGTGCATTAGGTTTAAAAAATAACCCAAAACTCCCCTAAATCCAATCTTGCCATGATTGAGAAATTTGATTTTGTTCTTGATTCATAAGTTTCCTATTTTGGCCAAAATTGCATCCATCTCTTTCCAATTAATTTGCCACAAAAATATATTATATTTTAGCATTAATGTTGATTGGAAATCACCAAAATATATTTTCTACCAAAATATTTGATTTCCCACTTATTTAAATCATTAAAAATCAATTTTAAATGAAACAAAATTGTGTAAAAATCCAATAAAGTGATATAATTCGTGGCATATGTTTTGGATAACTTGTGAGCCAAGTTTAAGTCATAAAAGTATGGGCCTATTTGCAACAAATCCAATTTGAACCTTCTTATTTCACATTTTATCTCCAAAAATCAACCAACTTTGATCAAGCATATCTCACTCAATTTTTAAGCTATGAGGGAGTTCTAATACTTTTTGCAAACCTCAAAGTGTCCTCTACAAGCCACTTTGGAACATATTTTTCATTCGGAGCTTTTATCCTAATCATATCTTCTTTGACAAAAAACTGCTTTTGAAGGATGCCTGAAAATGACTTGTAATCTTTTGCATCATACCTCTCAAGTGAAGCATTTCTAGCCCTGGCTTGTGAGAGACAAAGTTGTAGGGAATCCAATTTCCTTCAAAATAGACTTTGAGTGGGGAATTTTTGATGTTCCATGTGAAAGTTATGCCCAGTCAAAGTTGGGTTGACTTTCTCCTAAGAAACCCTAATTTGAACCTTTTTGTATTTGTTCATCTCTGAGTTTCTATTAATGGAATCATGATCATTCTTTGATCAAATGATGGTTATGCACCTCTATACTTGATGTTTGACCAATGATCATAGGTTTGAATCATGCTTTGATTGTAGTTAGCCTTTAGGATTGGATCAGTTGACTGTGGATCTTGGGATTGTTTGAGCAAAGCTTTGGAATTGAATCTTGAACTTTGAATCATTGTAAATGGAATATGGAAGGCAAATTTTGGGGTATGACAACGCGTAGAACACAATCCTACCAAGAAAAGAAAGAGACGTTAGTGATAAAGGTAATAGTATACATATTCCGACTAATTTGCTTTATTCAATTTGTACCGATTGTTTTATTCAATAGTATAGTACTTATTCAATTTTGGTGCATATTCTCGTTTTGTACATAACTTTTGAACCATGTATCCGTTTGTCGACTTCTTTACATGTAACTATACTATTTTGACGATTCTGGAGCTGCTCATGCACTTATCTTTACATTTCGGGACTGTTTTTTTATCGGTTTTGCTTCTGCCCGTAATCAAAAGTCGGGCTTAGGGTCTGAATTTCGGAAAACCGACTTTATTTTTGAGTCCGTGGGGACGTTTTATCATAGCCGTGTAAATTTCGTTCAATTCCAACAACTTTCTTTTTTGACGCTTATTTTGATTTGTACCGATAGAATTTCCCGATTACTTGTACATGCATGGTTTGACTTCCATTTGACTTGTATAGATTGTTAGCTTATTAATAGTGTACTAATGTGCTTTAGTTTGTTTGATACAGGTTCAATGGCTCCGAATAGAGATGCTCCACCTGAAAACTCACAAGAAAACTCACAAGAAAGAGATGCTCAAGAAAGAGATGCTCCGGGTACAAATGCTCCACCTGATACTGAAGCAAAAGAAGTTGCACGAGGCATCACCATTATGAAGGGAATCATTCGACATAGAGACCAAGGATTAGTATACCATTTGGAATGGAATTCTGAAAAACCAACCAATTGGTCCTAATTCTGCAAAGTTGACAAGCTATATTGGTACACTTGTTCGTATGCATATTCCAGTCTCCGTAGCTAAATGGAATCTGAAAAGCAAAGAGTTGGATGCGAAAAAAAAAAGCGATTTGGGACGAGCTTCAGGTATATATCATATATGGTTGTTGTTATTATCTTGACGATAAATTGTTTAAATTACTTATACTAACACACTATGCGTATGTTTTTTTTGCAGAGGACTTTTGAGATACCAGATGATCGTAGACGCTACATACTTAGTTTGGCCGGGAAAAGATATAGAGGGTGGAAAGATTTTTTGACAAACACCTATCTTAAGGATAAAGATGGAAACTTTCTTGAAGAGGCACCGGGACGGCCAAAAAAGTATGAGATCTTCATTGATGAAAAAGATTGGGTTGAGTTTATAAATCAAAGAGATGAAGATTTTCGGAAAAGGAGTGCCACGAATAGTGCGAGAGCATCCAAACTCGCGTATCCATACAAAAAAAGGCGTTTGGGATATGCACGCTTAGAGGATAAAATTGTAAGTAAATAGAAATGCGTTTTAATTAATTGTCTAAATGTGTTTTATTTGACGATTTTATCATTTGTGTCAATGCATAGTTAGAGGAGTCTAAAAGTGAGGAAACTTCACTTCCTGAACATGTGTTGTGGAAGGAAGCTCGTGTGGGCAAGAATCGAGTTGTCGATCCCGATGTTCAGAGAGTTTATGCTGAATGTGTAAGTATAATACTGTGTATTTAATTAAATCAAATGTTTTTTATCTCCACTAATAATTATTGAAATGTAAATGAATTACAGGAGACCTTGTCGCAATCGGTGTCCACCGGTGAGGACCAGGATGATAGGAGCATACTTAGTAGAGCACTAGATGCTCCTGAGTATCCCGGTCGGGTGAGGGGTAAGGGTCATGGTGTGACTCCAACCTCTTTTTACAAGCATCCTAGGAGAAGAAATCCTTCAAATGAAGAAGTGTTGCAAAAATTGCAGGAATTGCAAGCACAAGTCTCTGAATTGCAAAGAGATAAAGATATGTATATGAGAGAAAAGTGCAATACTGCATCGGTGAAAGAAACTAGTGATAAAGCTAGTTTCAACTGTCAAAGAAAACTTTCCGAGGTAATTATAAATTTCTTTTCCTTACAAATTGTTCTATTTTATTAATGATAATGACTTTATATTTACTATTGGTTTAGGGCATTTCTTCTTGCCAACTATACTTATCGTCACCGTCTTATCGCCTAGTTGGCAAGGGAAAAGTGCACAACACTGTGGGAGATTTACTTCACCATAGACCGCTCCCGGATGGACACTTGAAAGTATCAGTTGATGTTGTATTAGATCATGATGCGGTGCTACCCGTACCTGACATGGTCTCAGAGACAACATTGATGCGAGATGCAATAGGGTCATTTGTTGCATGGCCCTCAGAGCTCATTATCATTGGTGATGAGGTATATTCAAAACCATTATGAATCATTTAGTTTTCGAATGTCAATTTTGCACCGTTACGTTAATTATTTTTTACATTTTAATTTTAGACTGCTCCTACAAAACCCGCAATTAAGGGCAAAGGGATTTTACAGGAGGAGGAGTCTGTTGCATCACTAAAAGAGGTACATTTAAGGTGTTAATATATAATTTGAATGTAAAACTCCATGATTTTATATTTTATCGATCGTTATTTGATTTTTAGGCATCAGCTCGGGAGTCACAACAAGTGACACAGGTCGTTCGTAGCGTACCGCCTAAGGGTCCTCCGAAGCAAGCGGCAAAAAAAGGTGGTGCTTTTTTTCCTCGATATCGGACGACGCCCGGAACACTTGTTGATATGTCCCATTTGAAGGAAGGTGCTCTCCGTCAAATCAATATGGAGGAAGGTATCTTTGGTGTTGAATTCATTTCACATATTGCAATAGATGACTTGGAAGAGATTTTTACGCAAGAACAACTAGGCGTCGCTAATATGCACTCGTACATCCGGTAATATTCACTCATCCGATATATTATTTAATTAGTCGAACAATTTATTTACACATTATGTTAATATGTTTTTTACTCATCCGCTAATATGTTTATAATGTTTTTATTTAAGGTTGTTGCATGACAGAGTGTTGCGCGGGACTGCATTGTCAAACAGATTCTGTTTCGTGTCTTCCGCCCATTGCAGCGGAATGACAATTGATTCGGAACCGGAATCAGTTAGACAGCGCTTAGTCGATAGATTCATGTCATCCGGCAATACAGAAAGTCTGATTCTTTGGGCGTATAATACCCGACCAGTAGGGTTAGTTTCTCATTCTTGGTTCATTTAATCTTTGTTTCTTTTGCGTAGCAAAATTTTTATATAACCTATTGTTTTAATTTATAGAGCACACTGGTTGTTGCTTGCTATCAACCCGATAAGAGAAGTTGTATATTTTCTGAATTCGGTAGATGGTGAGTGGAGCAATTATCCGGCTATGAAGGAAATTATTGATTTGTAAGTGGGATCGTTCTAAATATTCTTGTATATTTATATATTAATTATTTGTGAGATTGATCTAAATATATGCTTTTATATTTTTGTTAGATCAATACAAGTGTTCCGAAGTCAACGAGACGCACAGGTATCCCGGACTAAATCAAACAACATTACTTGGATCAAAGTGCAGGTACATTATTTTTCACAATCTTGCTTATAATATTTATGCTACTTGATAAAACAAGACAACTATAGATTCTTATTTGTTTTTCTATGTAGTGTCCGATACAGCGGAACAGTTCAGACTGCGGATACTTTGTTTTGAGGTTTATGAAAGAAATCCTTCAAATGAATCAATTAGATATTCCAATCACGGTATGGATTTATAACTTAATTAGATAACTTCTTATAATTTATTACATTTAACTAAATCATTCATATTATGTTTTTATTCTGTAGTACTTTGACGAATTCCGTGCTGCTTCTTACCCGAAACTTAAGTTGGAAGAAATCAAAGAGGAATTATGTCAATTTTATATTCATCAGCTATTCATGTAGTAGGATTTGTGTCGATTTGAAGAGAATATTATAGTACTCCAGAATGTATGGTTACTAACTTTGTTCATATTGTTGCCAATTAATATTTGAAGTATAATATTGTTGATGTTAGAGATTTAGTTTGATTGACATAATGATGTATATATATAATTTTGGATATTATAATGGTATTATATTAGTATATATAAAGTCCTACCTATGGTTGAAAATATATCGTCGAAAATATATTACTGGTCGAAAATATTACAGGTTGAAAATATATTACAGGTCGAAAATATTACAGGTTGAAAATATATTACAGGTCGAAAATATTACAGGTCGATCTGGGAGGCTGAAATTATAGGCTGCACTTTAAAATATCTCATTTAGCAACGACAACGCTTTTAAAAAGCGCTCTTAAAGGTCCACATACGAAAGCGCTTTGTTACAAAAAGCGCTGCCAAAGATCAAAAAAAAGAAAGAAAAAAAAAACGCAACCTACCAAAGCGCTTTTGGAAAAGCGCTCTAGTAGGGGGGCTACCAGAGCGCTTTTTCCAGAAAAAGCGCTCTTATAGGGGGTCTACCAGAGCGCTTTTTCCAGAAAAGCGCTCTTATAGGGTGGTCTACCAGAGCGCTTTCTGTAAAAAGCGCTCTTATAGGGGGGTCTACCAGAGCACTTTTTCTGGAAAAAGCGCTCTTATAGGGGGGTCTACCAGAGCGCTTTTAAAAGCGCTTTCGTAGCCTAAGCCAGCACTGGCTTTGGCAGCGCTTTAAAGCGCTGTTAAAGGCAAAAAAAAAGCGATTTTAAAGCCCACGCGTGTTGTAGTGAAGCATAAGCTAAAATACATGACTCTCCTTCTACCCCGGTGATAAGTGCCAAAACGTCATTATTTTGAGTATATAATTATGGCACTTATCGATTATATTCTTTTGGTTTTTGTAATAAAATCCCAACTTTTGTGTAAATATTCACATAATTGAGTTTTGATTCATTTTATGTATCGTTTGATAGTTTTTCCTTTGTTTTATAGGTATTTATGCATATCGTAGCCTCGAGGAGTAAAGTGTCGAAGGCACGACTTCGATTTCGCAGTTTTGGAGCAATAAAATGGAAATTTTGCAGAAGCTCGCTAAGCGGACTCCAAGCGCGCTTGCATAAACTAAAAATAGAGATGCATAGTTTTCTTGAGCTCACTAAGCGAGGCTAGCTCGCTAAGCGAGATTGCTTTTAGTGTAATAGATATTTTGTGTAATAAGTTCAGCTCGTTGAGCTATCCTGCGCATAATTTTGTTTATATTCTCTTCATTTGAGACATTTTAGGTTATGGGTTTGGGATTTTTTGGTCCCAAATTCATCACCTTCATTCTTAGTTTAGGATTAGCTTAGAAAACCACACTGGGTCATGCACTTTGATGATCAGAGGTGGATTTCTCATCAATCGGAGCTGACAACCTGCGAGATGTTTGGTTTATCTCTTCTCTTCTTTGTGTACTTATTTTGTGTTGGGTTTTGTTTTTATATTTACTCGAATCTTATGTATATTTATCGCCCATGGCATTATATAAAACTTGCTTTATAAGTCTGTGTTGGTTGTTGTCCTGGATTTTTGCTCTGTGCTCGGGATTTGGGTTACTTTAGAGATGAACTTCTTGAATCCTTATATAGGATGATTATCTGTTAGTTTTTGAACTCTAGAGATAGATTTAGAGCTGACAATCACTTGTGTGTTGAAGCTTAATGCTTTCGTGTTAGAGTGGTGCGCGAGAGATCGCCGACACGAGAATACGGATGTTCTCGCAGCTTTGCGTTAGAGATAACCTTGGTTGTGAGTTGTCTCGTAGGTTCTCCAGAGATGGACGCTGATGTGAGAGACACGTGATGACATAGAGGATTATCGTAGGTTGAGTATAACTTGTCGATAAGTTTAAGTTTGTGACGAGTGAGTATATTTGCATGCCTGATAAGTTATTTCTCTTATAAGAATGTGTTTATTTTTTCCTGTCTATATCTTTTTTACCTTTTGAACGTTCAAACCCAAGCTCGAAACTATATAAACTATTGAAAGGCATTCCACCATCTCCGTGGACACGATAATTCCCGGATAAATATTTCCAAATCTTTTGTTCCTTGCCGCTACGCCTGCTTCAACACCTGGCAGCTCGTGTGACTGAATTTGAGGGTTCTCTCTGAGATGTTGAGAAGCGATACAAGGTTGATTCTAACTCTATTGAGGAAAAGGTTTGTCATATGGAGGAGCACCATAAAGATGCGGAGGACGTGAAAGCTCTTGAGGACGAGGTGGCCGGCCTAAGGTGGGAGCTTTATGATGCACTTCAGAAGACTATGCAGGACGTACTCGGAGTTATATAATGAGTTGTGGAGAATACAAGGAAGTTTTCCCCTGATGCTGTGATTTCTTTTAAGACACTGGATCCGTTTAATTCCACTTCTGGGGTGAAGGTGGTCTTGGTGCCTTGACATCAAATTCCTCGACTTGATTTTATTTTTATTTTTATAGCTTATTTTCTGCAACATTGATTGAGCCTTTGTGCCTTGAGTTTAATAATTTTTTATATTTAATGAAACATTTTCCCTTAATGCTTCAAGTATATGTATGTATATATAATGAATTGAATTTATTACAAAGAAATAAAGAATCATTGAGGTAGATAACCTTCGGTGGAGACCTATGCATGGTTGGATTGTGTCTGGGGTCTTTGGTTGTTGTCTTTATTTACGTTCTGGGCTAGATGTACTTTGTGCTTCAAAATATCTTATTTGGTTAATGGTATCCAAGGTGTCTTGCCTTGCATTTTCCTGTTGATGGGTAGTGAGGTTGTCGACTTTTTTGGGAACATTGCTTGAGGTTGGATGTTGGAACTTTGCGCTCGTTGAATTGCTCTATATGATGCTTTGACAAGGCATTTTTTGGTCATCATGGTAGTGATTTCCTAACTTTTTCCCAATTCCATTGTGGGTATCTACCTAAAGTTGACACAGGGTTCCACATGTGGTAAATCCGGCACGAGGGTCGACTTCTCCTGAACCTATAATGATGGGTGGGAATTAACAGTGGTCTTTAATAGGCTCGTATAGTCTTTCGTTTGGAATAGGGACTTTGAGTGATGACCGATGATTGCTATCGGTTGGTCCCTTGGTAATTAGAGTCTGGTGTATCTTTCTTCGAGTATGCTCGGTAGATCTCTTCTTTTTGATCTCGCCTTAGGGGACCTTGTTGCATCAAATGGAAATCATATATTGTTTATAAGATGCACCCTGGAATTGGACTGGTGTCCATCGTTAACTATGAAGTTATGATATTCGGGCATCATTAACTATGAATTTGTAGTATCCTTCTGATGTCACTTCTATAATCATCTCATAAGCGATGGGAAGTGTGGGCATAGCCAGGTCAATCGGCGAGTTGCGAGGCTTCTGTCTGAATTTCATGGAAATGGCCTTCAGACCCTGACTTTACCCTAGATCTGGACCTGAGATTTCTCCTTTTGTTCTTTGCAGAGTTTTTGAGGAAATCAGAGATTTGGATTTTGAAGAAGTGGAATGGAAGCGGTGGTTGGAAAACACTATCTTCATCCTTGAACGCTTTCTGATTCTAAGATCCAAGGAAGTTTTGACAAGTGATGTTGGAGAACTGGCGCAAATACACGGAAAGTGTAGGAATCAAAAGTTGATTTCTTCTTAATTCAGTATGGCAAAATACCCTTTTTCGTCCCTTAACTTTCACCCGGGGTCCATTTTGGTCCCTCAATTTTTAAAAAGTTCACATAACTCCCTTATCTTTTAAAATGGTGCCACGTTTATCCTTCCGTTTGGTTCCGTTAGTTGTCTCATTATTTTATCATATACGTGGCATTTTAAGAGTGCTGATGTGTCAAATACAGTATTATAGGTTTATATTCTCATTTCCACGAAGTACCATTTTCTAGAAAACTTCATTTCTCTTGTCCATAGAAGACGAAAAGCTCGAAGAAACTTTGGGTATCCTTCTCTTCTGTGCATTGCAATCTGAAGGAATAGCGAGGATTAACACCACTGAATCACAACAAGTATGTCATTTGGGGTTCGTATTTATGTTTCGTATCTAGGTTTCATTTTTAGGGTTCGTTTTTAGGGTTCTCTTTTAGGGTTCGTGTTTAGGGCCCGCTTTTAGGGTTCGTAAATCAGGGATTATTAATTTAGGGTTTGTTTGTTCTGATTTAGGGTTATTAAAACACGATTTTTATTTAGGGTTTGCTTTGCTTCAGGTGTAATGGACGAGTTTCTGAATTTAACCATTCACCATAATGGTGGATTCGTTGATATTAACAATGGTTAGTATGAAGGAGGAGACATTGCAAAGTTGGGAATAGATGCAGATACGTGGGGTTATTTTGAATTTGTTGGTGTTCTTAAGGAGTTAGGTTATAGAGAGTTTGAGAGAATTTGGTACAGAGATCCTACTGAAGGCATGCTTGAATTAGTTGATGATAAAGGAGCCTTAGATATAACTGATCTTTATAGGGTGCACTTAAGGGTTGACATATATATTCAACACACAATAGCTCAGCCAGAATTTTGTGATATTCCTATAGAAGCAGAAGAGTTAATGTCAAAAATTAATGAGGAATTTGCTGGTCTGGATGAAGATAATGTTGTGAGGGCAGAAGATAATGTTTTGATGGATGATGACAATGTTGTGAGGGATGAAGAGACTATTGTGAGGGAAGATTGCACTACTGTGAGGGATGAAGAGACTATTGTGAGGGAAGATTGCAGTGTTGTGAGGGATGAAGAGACTACTGTTAGGGAAGATTGCACTATTGTGAGGGATGAAGAGACTATTGTTAGGGAAGAGGTCAATACTGTGAGGGATGAGGAAAATGTGGGTGAGGTGAATGATGGGTCTACTACTGATAGTGGAGATGATAGTGCTAATGAAAATTATGAGATTGCTATGGAAGTGGGATTTGATGATTCATCTGATGGCTTTGATGATTTAGAGGAAGAAGATTTGGATGATCTTCTTGAAGATCTAGAGGGGGAACAAAGCAAACAACAGTTGGATAAAGATGGTTTGGAAGAGGAAATAGCAAATGATAGTGAGGAACTTGAAAGTGACTGTGATAGTGAAGAAGGTGATGTTAACCAGAAGAGTTACCCAATGTTTAATGTGAAGAAGTACCTTTATAATAACTTTAGGAAGAAGTATCCTGGTAAAATGTTGAAAGATGCTATCTGGAAAGCTGCAAGGTCAACCTATGTACAAGCTTGGGAGAGAGAAATGAGGTCTATGAGACTTATTAGTGATGAGGCATATTTACATATGATGAAGACATCTCCAAGATTCTGGAGTAAATCACACTTTAAGGTAACTTGCTATTACTTGCTATAACATGAACTTGTTTGATAGTATGTATATGTTTGATAATAAGAACATTTTCATATGTTGTGTTTAGGTAACTAACAAATGTGATACTCTACTCAATAACATGTCTGAGGCATTCAATAGTGTGATCCTTGAGTCAAGGACCAAGCCTTTAGTAACAATGCTGGAAGAGATCTGGACCTATTTTATGGAGAGATGGGCTAGGAATAGGATGCGGTTTGAGAATTTGCCTGATGATGCAGTGCTGCCAAACATTAGAAAACAAGTGGAGAAAATAAGTACCTACACCAACACATGGATTGTAAGGTATAAATATGTTTGCCCATCTCTTGTATTTAATTAATTATCCATGAGCTGTAATGTGATACTTGGTTATTCTATTGTGTAGGATGTCTGATGAACATATTTTTGAAGTTAAGCATGTGCAAGATCCAGCTGACATGTTCACTGTGAACTTGAAGGACCACATATGTTCATGTAGGAGGTGGGAGTTGTCTGGTTTGCCATGTGTTCATGCATTGTCATGTATGAAGAGTAGGAACTTTAGATTTGAAGATTTCATTCCAGAGTACTATAGGAAGAGTAGGTACATTGCTGTCTACAAACCAGTTATATATCCTGTGAATGGTTCTAACCTATGGGCAAGGACACAATACCCAGATGTGCATCCTCCTAAGTTCAGAAAAATGCCTGGCAGACCAAAGAAGAAGAGGAATCTTGAACAAGGAGAGCTTGATGGTACTGACAAAAAACTTAGGAGGACAGGTCTGATTGTGAAATGCAGTAGATGCAAAAAGTCAGGGCACAGCAAAGCTACATGTAAGGTGACAGGGCCTGCACAGCCAACTACTCAACAAACATCACAACAAACTCCTCAAAGGCCTGCACAACCAAGTACTCAACAAACATCACAAGTAACTACTTCACAACCAACTACTCAACAAAGTCAACTAGCTTCTCAGACATCCAGAACAAGACAAAGTCCTGCAAAAAAGGCAACAACAAGCATGGCAAAAAATCTGGGTGTGAGAAGGCCACAGACTCCTTGGGTACCACCAGGACCAACCACAAGATTAGGTGCATCAAAAATTGGGCCAACAACTAGGAGGACAACACCAACAAAGAGAGCCTCATCCAAGAAGAATGTCTAGCACTTTAGATTTTATATTGGTTATTTAGCACTTTTGGAACTTATTAACACTTATGGTTTTATGTAATTTGTCTGGTAATATGCAAGTCTTAGGTAATGTTGTTTATGAACCACTTTTGTAATCTGCAAGTCTTAAGTAATGTTTGGAACCCAAACTGGTGTAAGCTGCACATCTTAATTAATGTATCTTTTGAACCTCTATGGCATAGCTTGTTTAATGTGATGCTCTGTTTTGATCTGTTCTGGATGCATTATAAGTACTCTGTTGTGATACTCTGTTTTCAAAATTACAACACTAAACTGAACTGGTACATAATTGGTACATAATTGGTTCATAATTGGTACATAATTGGTTCATAAGACTGGTACATAATTGGTACATAATTGATACATAATTGAACACAACATAATGCTTTCAATTTGTTCATAAAACTGGTACATAACTGGTTATAATTGGTTCATAAGACTGGTGCATAATTGGTACATAATTGATACATAATTGAACACAACATAATGCTTTCAATTTGTTCATAAAACTGGTACATAACTGGTTCATAAAACTGGTACACAATACTATTTCACTAACACAAAACCTAATCCTTAAAAAAACAGGTTACAAACAAAATTATGATAATCATCAAGCTACATCATTTTCCATATTTCATCATCTTCTTCAATTGACTCTGTATGTGATCAGTCTCTTTCTTTATTTCTTCAGTTGACAATCTAATTTTGACAAACTCCTCTTGTATGTGTTCAATATTCTTTCCAAGCTTCTCCAACCTAACCATCATGATTTGCCCATTGTCATCTTCAGATTATTCGCAGAACCACTCGAAAAACCCACACCCAGGATGATCAGGTCCCTACATGTCACACACCTTCATGTTCAATTTCATAAATCTAATAAACCAACACTATAAACCAACACTCTGTGAAAAATAACGTACCTTAAAATGAGGACACCCCCAAAATTGTCTTCCAAAACTCTTAGTGGTCTTTGCCCTTCTTAGAATGGCCTTATCTCCACAATAGCAAACTGGTTTCCATGGCAGTTCCGACTTCGTACCAAGCTGGGAGATGAAACTTTCATGGCTTCCTTGTAACATAGATGAAGAAGAAGTGGACGATTTCATTGTTCTGGATTTCTGGAAAACCCTAGCAGCCCGTAAATTCTTCTCACGATGGTGTTTATTCAACAAACCCTAGCCCCCAAATTGTTCAGAATTTGTTTTCCAGAAATAACATTCCTTTTAATGAAGGAGAAGAAGATCCAGGTCATATGCCACACTTGCAACTCTAAACGGCCGTTTCAATGAAATAGACGGAAAGGATAAACATGGCACCATTTTAAAAGATAAGGGAGTTATGTGAACTTTTTAAAAATTGAGGGACCAAAATGGACCCCGAGTGAAAGTTAAGGGACGAAAAAGGGTATTTTGCCATTCAGTATCTTGAGGAAGTTACGAGCTGGAAAATTAGAGTTCTAGATTCGAACTTCAAGATTCTAGATATGTAACTTTTAAGTTTGCTTGAAGGTGTTTGGCAAAGAGAACACAATTCTTTTGGAAAATTCGTGAATTAGAAGGTGATTCCTATAAAGATACCAATATTTTTTTCGGGAACCAAACACGGATGTTCTAACTCCTAAAATAAACCTGAAATGAAGAAAGTTGGATAAATTTTTATCTTAAACAGTAGTTCTGATCTCCGTTACAGCAACTCGGGGTGGACCGTCACGGTTAACACTCAAACACTCGACTCAATTCAAGACGAGGTGAAATTGGAGATGAGTGATTATATACCTTCTCATTGCATTGGAACTATTTTTTTTATATTGGTTCAAATAGAGTGGGCTTGAGACGGGTTGAGCCTTGGTCAAGTGAGCCTTTGGTCAATCGTGAACAAGCTTAAATAGTTTATTGGAACAAGATTTGTTCAGACCCTTAAAAAGGTTTTGATGATAACAAAGTATTTATAGAACACTAGGGTTTTATTAATGGATATTCTAGTGTGCAAAATCAAAAGACATTAACCTTGATATAAATCATGATAAACACTTAGAAGAATCATCAAGAGAGATGCAAAGCTATTATGAATCAGAAGGATCAAAACTGAGTTTCATGCTCTGGAGAAGTCAAACTTAAGTCTCTAAGATACTGTGCTGAAGCTTATTTAAAAATCTAAAGACCAACAATATCTAAAGACTATAGTCATTTGAAGCAAGCAGACGATGTCATAGGAAATGATTATGCAAATTTTGATGAAGCTTCATCAACAGTTCTAAAGTCTATGCTACAAAGGATTATTGTATATATCCAGTCAGAAATGTCAAAAGCATTCATCCAGACTAGTTCTAATCAAGACTTTGATAAAGGAAAACTTAGAACCTGTGAACTCAATACTATGTAGTTTCACTCTAACTAGGTTCTGAAGGCATACTTTAATTTTTGATCAAGCTTTAACTAATTCTATAAGAAGCCTCTAATTCAAAAAGTTAAGTATATAAGAAAACAACGACTCTACTCAAGCTTCAACAAAATTCTACAAAAAGACTCCAGTCAAAATTTATCTTAAGAGGGTCTTGTGACAATGTACAAGTGCTTTATGTCTATTCTAGAAAGTAATGTTGTCATAATCCCATCTCTGCAGTTGTTCTACTAGCTCTACTCTTCTCTTCTCAATGTCTTATGCTAGCATTACTTAGACTTCACTTTATGTATTCTGGCTAAAGACCTCTAAATGCTACTTGTATTATGGCAGTATCAACCTTCAACGACTGCCTACATTATGAGTAATTTCACCCTTCAATATCCACTTGTACTGTAAGTGGTTTCAATCTTCATTGGATCTATTTTCAAATTCTATAAACGAAAAATAAAATTGAAGATGAAGATATGATTTTGTACCCAAGAATGTGATCCAAGAACAGACCATCGGAGTTGAGAGATAAATTGTGTCAGGCGGAGAACAGAGTTTAGAGTGCCACAAAAAAGAAGAAGAAATCCAACCAGAAGGGTTATTGTGTGTTAAAATAGAAGAGCAAGACATATTCACATGTGACTATTAGAGTCAAAAGAAATAAAATGTAAATATGATTAACATATTAACATAACAACAAGGCACGACAAATGAAGATTATCTATGCAGCTTATATCATGCTCCAAGTGTAAAACCTTTGTGAATCTTCTTAACCAAGAAGCACATAATCAAACACAAAGGTTAACAACATATTCTCTTGAAAAGAGAATCTTTAGTCTCTAGCATTCATGCATAAGTACAAGTCTCTTTTAGTTTGATTGAGCAAGATGTCTTGAAATAAGGTTTAAGCAAGAAAGTCTCTTGTTTGAGGACTTGAGCAAGAAGTCCTGGAAAGGTAGTTTGGGCAAGGAAGTCTCGATCAAGTTGATTGAGCATAAATTCTGAACAATTTGTTTGGGGAAGGAAGTATCGACCAGGTTGGTTAAGCAGAAGTCCTGAACAGTTGATTTTGGAAAGGAAGTCTCTATCTGGTTGATTGAGCAGAAGTCTTGGACAATGTGTTTAGGATGGAAGTCTTTTGCCTGCGTGCTTGAGCAATGAATTCTCTTTCTAGTTTGATTGAGCAAATTGTAATATGAATAATTATAGTGAAAATCTCTTGTGCTGCCAGGGGACTGGACTACCCTATGTTAGAATATGATGTTCTATCAAACTGCATTTGGTGTAATATGTCGAACAAGATATCCTGCAATGATCATTCGACATCGTGACTGAGGGTTAAGTTGGGCTTTTGGATTATGTTTTAAGTGTTACAAATGCATAATATTTGGACAATATTATGCAATCCAATACAACACTTAATATAAGGATAAAAGATTTTATTTGTCTTGAAGATTTTCATGGATTCTAAATATGTAGTATATTTAGGAAAATTTGATTGAAGGTCTATTTTTATGGAGAAGAATGTGCAGATTTATAGCAGTCTCCCTACCACATTTTGAAGCCCAAATCTAGACCAAATGTGTGCTCTAAATAGAAAGCTACAAACATTTTGAAAAGCAGAACTTACGAGATTAGGTTAGAGTTTGTCCTATTATTGTGAGTCTCTCTATTATTATGTTGATATAAGAAATGGACTGTATTATAGAATTGTAAGTTCTTTCATGCATTCATAAGTTGTTAAGTATTGAATGTATGTGTGTCACTTAGGTATCATTGATACGATTATCTAAGTGTGTGTTGCTTGTGATTCACGCTATTATTCTTGATCAAATCTTTTAAGCAAAATCAAGTATTTGTTGATTAAGAGAGTC